>NW_022589707.1:79878972-79935227 GCF_004348235.1 Phoca vitulina
CACACACACACACACACACACACACACACGAAATGATCCTTTTGGTATCTGGTCCCCGAGAAAATGCAAACCTAGTAGGCACTGCTATTTGGGTAACTTCACTGACTGTGACCTTTATTAATTACAACAACATTTACATTTGACAAGAGCAGATGTGCGCAAAGCTTTGTGTGAATTCAGGTCCCCAGCTCCTTAGGACCTTCCGCTCACAAACTCCTCAGCCCTCCCAGGAGTCCGCATGTAAAGAATGGGAATCCTCACTCTGAGCACCCTGGGCTCAACTCTTCTTTACTGATTAAGAATTGTCCAATTTTGTTCATGAGTTCACTGAAGAAGTAGCAATACAGTTTGACAAAAATTTTAATAGAGCAAAGTTCCTTCTGCTCACTGAGGATCTTTAGGGGATGATGTGTCAGAGTCCTCCCCACAGGCAATCCTTGCCTCCCTCCCTCCCTCCCACCCTCTCTCTCTTTCTCTCTCCCCCACACCACCCTGCCTCCTCCCCTCCCCTCCTCACTTAGAACTCGTATTTGGAACTGTTTAATAAATGATTACTACCTTTTTGCTAGCTATTATCATGATTACTACTCCTTTTCCTCCTCTTCCCCACCCACTCCACCCCATAAGTTTCCAAATCCCAGAAGTGTCATGGCTAAGAAAAGTCAAGAAGAAACAAAACCTTGAAAACCTAATTTTTATATCAAATAAATGTTCACAGCTTTCTTTTTTTCATTAAACAGGGGTAGGTAAGGAAGTAAACCTGCGACTGGTCCTCTCACTACCATATTTAAGATGAATACATTCATTCATTCAACAGGCAGCAATTAAAGAGCAGATACTCATAGTAAGATCTGCTCCTAAAATCTGCAGAAGGGGGCCCCCTTGCAACTGATAATGTGTTCCTCTCAACTGGCAATAACATACAAATCAGGTATCATGTGGTTTGTTGTTGTTGTTTTTTTAATTCATTCAATAATGTTCTCTGTCCTTAATTTAAAAATTGATTAACATTTTCCCCTTTCTCCAGAGTATAAAACCAAAAAATAGAACTATAACTTTCTGTCACCCCGCTGCATTTCATCCTATGAGTCAGGCTTTCTGAACAGGACTCCATACCTCCCCTACAAAATAACATTCAATGGGGGGCGCCTGGGTGGCTCAGTTGTTAAGCCTCTGCCTTCAACTCAGGTCATGATCCCAGGGTCCTGGGATGGAGCCCCGCACTAGGCTCCCTGCTCTGCGGGAAGCCTGCTTCTCCCTCTCCCACTCCCCCTGCTTATGTTCCCTCTCTCGCTGTCTCTCTCTCTGTCAAATAAATAAATAAAATCTTAAAAACAAAACAAAACAAAGTAACATTCAATGGGCCTCCACTATTCTGTTAAAGGTAAAAATATAACCTTAAATTTCAAGGTGTTATTGAGATCTGTAAAGAAAACATATTTTCTAATTTAGGCTCCAAAACCACCTTCAAAATTCCATATATTGCTTCAAATCAGATTTATTTCTTAATGAAGGATCCTAAGTCTACAAAAGTGAATTAGCGTTATTTTTTGTTCTGTTTCTCCCATTTCACAAAACTGAGTAAGAATTAATTGAGCCAACACTAGCCATCACACAGGACTAGCAACTCCCATGAAGCCTTCGGTTAAAAATATGAGGTGGAAGAATTATTAGGAATATCACATCACTGTTTATATCTATTATATTTTGTACTTAGCAATGTTGCTTCTCCACTGGATGTCCTGAAATATCAAAAGATCATTCTATGCTGCAGACAGTGAACAAAATCAATTGCGGAAAATGGTAAGTTTTGGTTTCTTGCAAACAAGTAGCTTCTCCCTTCTTTTAGAGAAGACAGGATTTCTCAAGACAAAACCAGAGAGGGGGACAAACCGTAGAGACTCTTAATCTCAGGAAACAAACTGAGGCTTGCTGGAGTGGTGGGGGGTGGGAGGGTTGGGGTGGCTGGGTGATGGACATTAGGGAGGGTAGGTGCTATGGTGAGTGCTGTGAATTGTGTAAGACTGTTGAATCACAGACCTGTACCCCTGAAACAAATAATACATTATACGTTAATAAAAAATTTTTTTTAAAAAAGACAGGATTTCTTTATCATTTTTACCAAAAAAAAAGGAATACTGACCATATGTAAATTCCAAATAGCTTCAAGACTTAAGGCCATGACTCAAACACTCAAACAGCTAAATTAAAAAAAAAAAAAAAACCTAAGACTTTAAAAATTTAAGTAACTGGTGAACAAGGAATTGAAGGATGTGATGTAATGTTACATGATCCTACAAGCTATTACATTCATGGGCAGGATATAGCATTACTAGGCCATGAATTTTTTTTTAACTTCATATTCTTGTTTCTCAAGTTTTTTCAAACACATTAAAAAGACAAAAGATTTGACTACTCATTATTGTATGCCTTTAAAAAAGAGAAGAAAAAAGGAGTAATTTCTATTTTTAATATATACACATTAATGAAACAACTTGTGTTTGCAAAGTGTTGGCTGACCCATAAACTACATTTATCACCCATGAAGTCAGCATATCACAAAAGCCATATATATGTCTAAGCACCCCCAAAAGAATAACAAACAAAGCAAGCAAGCTCTGGTAAAACTGTATAAAGCTGTCACAAGCATAGTGGCTGATTTCTAAACTTTAAAACCATAACCACATGCAACCTTCCTTTCCATCAAATTTAACTACAAGAGCTTGGGTAAAAAGATTTAAAAAATAAATAACAACAACAATAATAAATAAATGTAATCACCAAAATATTTTAGAATCTTTCCTTAGAAGAATCTATTTTAACCAGAGAAACCTCATTCATTCCTAACTTGTTTCTCGCTAATATTCATCCATTCTGCCCAACCTTCAATTTATCAATAGAGAATTCATGCTACTCAAAAGAGCTGACATAATTATTGCCGCCATCCCATTGAGAATGCTCTTCCTGGTAACCAAACTCCAACATGACAGTTGGCCCCCGGACCACTCACTATTTACACCACCACCCTCTCCCCTTCCCATCACCACCATTTTACTGGCAGAACACTCACAAGGGTCTAGATTGTTTTTCATCTCAGCAAACAGAGTGTTCAAAATCGGACGGCTAGCCACAAACTGGGAGTTAGAAACTACATAGAAATAAACACAAATGTGAATAAATTTTTCTATTTTCAGTTTCTAAAGAAAGTAGTTAACGTCTGATCTGTAATGCTCTAAATTACAGCCAGGAGCCTTTCACCTAATTACACTAATAAATCGATTTAATGTCATCATTTTGCCATCAGATCACGTCCTCCATACACTAGTGTACTTGAATTAAATAAATCCTTTTTACCAGGGTAAGTTCTTCACCTCATTTTTTCCCCAGTGCTTTTCCTCTATCATTCCGCAACTACTAAATCATGTCTCCATAATATTTTCCTAAATATTAAATCTGTGAACAAAAAAGATAACCTGAAAACTAGCCACAGGCGAGACAAATCAACACACCTTCAAAACAAAATACCAACATAAACTATTAGGTAACCAAGATAAAGGTAAGCATCAACTGTATGCCCAAGAACCTCAATTTAAAACATTATGTAGTATACACAATTTTGGCAAACAGAAGTGAACACAATATTTACATATCAAAATGGGCAACTATATAGCCTCATTTCTGGCTTGAGATAAAAATATCAATTCCCTTTATTAAGTAAAATAGCCATTTTAAGGAAATACCTCCTTACAGGTATAATCATTTGATTGACAGATAAAATAATTGCTTTAAAAACACTTCTGAGTCATTTTGTGCTTACCTGCAGGCACGAACCATTACTGCATGCAGCGACTGTTCCATTCCCTAGCACAGACTTGAAGGAGCATCATATCTCTCTTTCAGAATGTGACTAATCTGTGGGTTTGCAATTCCTGAGCTATTTACAAATGGCACTCCCTTTCCACGTAAGAAAATATTTATGACAACCAAAAGCCAAGTATTTTTAACCTAAATCTTACAAATAATGTTGGTAATTTTGCAGCAACAGCCTCAAAATACAGGAAGAAAATCTAATACCAATATTTCCTTAAAGAAAGCACAATTTTTGTTTTGCAGCTCAGTAAATTATTTTTTAAAGCCTTCAACAGCTGTCACACATGAACTAGCGCTCTGCTGGGCTACGGCGTGCGTGCTGCAGCTGATTCGGCTTCACTATTTTTTAAAAAATCAATTACCCTTTGTAAAAGCAGAACAGCCTGCCCAAAAACACATCTTCAATACAGCACAATGACCAGCATGCAGTACAATGCATTATACAGCAAACTTGGCAAGAAAAAAATACGTCCTGGTTTGTTTCTTAGCAATGCTACACCATTAATTGTTCATGCAAGAGATGTAGCTGTACCTTTCTGAAGAGGACGACTTCTCAGAGTTAACTGACATCAGCAGCTCAATCTTCTGCTTGATTTCTGGAAAAATCAGAAAATATTCACAACCAAGATTGCCTGCCCTTGCTTTCAAGCTTTATATCAACAGATTTTTCCTCTCTGATCCCTTTTGTTCAAAAAGAGGCCACAAGATTCGCAGTACTTCTGTTAGGACTGGGATTCGATGGTGCTATAAAGGGAAAAAGCTCCAGAGGCACCAGGCCTTGCTAAACTATGCACATGACTGTTTATGAAAGCAGGAAGTACCATTTCTTTTAAGCAGAGGGGTGTTTTCTTTTTTAAGGTAGAACTAGCAGGGCTCTACCGGAAGATTTCAAATGCAGCAAATTAAAATACAAACAAGAAATGCTCACCACTGCATTCGATACCCTAGATCATCCGAGAAACCTGGGTAATAAAGGTATGAGCTGAAAAGAACAGATGTGCAACCCTTGGCTACTTGCGTTTCACCAGCCCTAAAAAATATGGCTCAGTGAATCATTTTTGTCACTTAAGAATGAAATATTAAACCAGAACCCCAATTTATAGATTGAAATTTTTTTTTAACCTTTGTTATGATTTCTCAGTTGTCTCTAATTGAAGAATCTGTTTAACACCTAGTCCCTAACTCCTTTAGAAAAAGACTTCGATTTTACACCTTAATTCTCCCCTCCTCCTTCACAGTACAGCACAAGTGAACAGCAACACCCAGTTACCGAGCAGATAATATACTTGTCCTTTTAGGAAAGGACTGACAATACCATCTGCAACAGAAATGGAAGCGCCAACTCAATTTAATTAAAAGAGAATTGCTGATACGTATTTGGGGGGAAAAAAAGATACCAGACTAAAAGGGAAGGAGAGGTAAAAAATAAAACGCAGGGGGGAAAGGAAAAAAAAAACAACTCTAACACATTTCCTTTAAAAATACCAATGACTAACCTAAAAGCACATAATTTTATGTGAGTAAAAGTGACATGGTCCCATTACCCAGACTATTTCACATGCAAAGCTGTCTTCCTATTCGTAAATGTGCTTTCTATGCATAATAAAAAGTTCACATTGCAAAAATAAAACACCTGGCCACTGAAATACTACTCACAGGCAGTCTCAGGATTTCAAAGTAGACCTCAATAGTTTCGGGGTTGTTTTCTTAGGGGTAAAACAAATCTTAATTTTTAAGAATCTCGATTACAGAAATCAAAGGAATATGAAAAGATAGAAAAGGAAAAGGGAATAAAAATTAGTTGCCTAAAATAGGGTGGACCTGTTCAGAAATAGCCTTTCAATGTTGTTAAAATAAGGGATTTTCCAAATTGTTTAAGCTCCCAACTTGATCCAACGGGCACTATATGAAACTGGCACAAACACCTGATGAGAGAACAGAATCTGCCACAGGCTAAGGCCAAACTACCTAACCACCGGGGAGAGCACACCGCACAGTGGTTAAATGGAGATGATGATAATGAAACTTACCTTGAGGACTCCTGCGTGGATTAACAGAATCTGGCACCAGGTGCCATAGTAAATGCTCAGTGATGCCCCTCCCGCAGGTTTCAAAAGAGCGCAGTGTTTAGGAGCTCAGGCTTGGCCGCCCACAGCCATGGATCTGAAGGCAGCCTCCTCTAACATTTTTAATAGCCACGTGACCTTTGGGAAATTGGACTTTCTAAAAGCCTCTATCTCCTCTCCTATAAAATGGGGATAATAATGGCTCGTAAAGGGCCACTGTGATGATTTAACGAAATACAGTATTCCATGACAGTCATGCAGATGTAGGGTCGTGCCAGACTAGTCAGCCCTCCGTGTCTACTGCTAGGGAGTGCCTAGCAAAGGACAGTGATCCTCAACGAATATTTGCCGAATTAATTAATGAGGTACAGTAGGTCTGTCCTATCTTAAACAGCTTTTCCAGTTTTGATCCACCTTCTCCCTCTTACTACACCAAGCTCAACATATACCTTTTTATCACTATAGTTTGATTATATATGGAAGTTTAATCTGTATCTCGGCCTCCCCATCTAGAGAGTTATTCTCAAGTTTATCAACTAGCCAAGTCAGAAATGAGGTTACACTTGAATCCTTCATTGTGGTAATTGTTCATTTCAAAAAGACAAAAAATTCGCACTTCGGTGTATAGATTATCTGTGCACGTAAGCTGAAAGACCCCAAGTTTAAGGGCGCCTGGGTGGCTCAGTCAGTTAAGCGTCTGACTCTTGGTTTCAACTTGGGCTGGGTCATGGTCTCAGGGTTGTGCGATCAAACCCAGTGTCAGTCTCTGTGCTCAGCGCTTGTCCCTCTCCCTCCCCCTCACATTATCTCTCACTCTCTCTCTCTCAAATAAATAAAATCTTAAAAAAAAAAAAAAAAAAGACCCCAAGTTTAAACTGCACAGCTCTTAGGAAGTGTATAAACATCAGAAACGAAAGTTAAAGCTTTGAGAGCTCCAAACCAAAATGGTGTCCAATAATACATGGACAGGTTTCTACCATCATTTTCACATTTTCTTCAAACCCTCAGATTTGTTTCTAGCTCCCGAAGGACTAAAACGTTTAGGAATGTTCATAAATACTATGTTAATATTGTATACTCTGAGGCCCGTGTATCCCATCTATTCTACTACCCACTCCTCCTTACCAATACCAGCCACGGTCTGATTACTCCCCACATTCATTAAGAACTCTAGAAGCCATTCCACCACAATCCCTGCCATGTGATGTTCACATTGACAGATAGGAATTCCAAAAACCCTTGGCTAAGGACTTCAGCCTCCTGAACCTCTGATCGCTTGAGTCCTCTATCATGACCACACTTAGGATGCTCTCTTACACACACTACAAATCAGCTGGTTGTTCTTCTGTTTCATTCACAGTATGTAGGACCCTATACTTTATTTTATTTTTTGCAATTAAGTCCACCAATCTTTTCCTTAATGAATGATGGTCTTCCTGTTATATTTAGACTTTCCCCACACCAAATTTTTTAAATCACCCCATTTTCTTCTAATACACTTTATAATTTTATTTAGCATGTAAATCTTGGACCCTTTTAGAAGGTATTTCAGTCTATGAATTGATGTAGAGATCCAGTCTGCTTTTATAGTTACATTTGAAAACCTTATGCCCCCCACCCCCACAATTCTAAATTACTCTCTTCACCACCACTCCTCAGTTCTTCCAAAGCAGCAATCTTACAACCCCATAAATACATATTTATTCAACCAACCACAGTCTCCATTTATTCATTCAGGCCAGTGAGTACGAAGGCTACACTTCTTTATTTCACAAAGAAAACGAACAAGTGGTTCCTATGTAGTTGGAATAAGCGTATTCAAAATTATGGTTGATATTTTTTGTCATAATTTTGTTTTAATTTCTAAGTAACATTATGGGACAACAAAAGTTTCTTGTTTTTCTAATCCTTTTGTGTTCTTATGATTCTCCTCCTAACTCTACGTGCTTTGCTGTATCATCTTTTTTCACTCAGACCTCACATGTTAGTCATACTTCTCTTGTATGACCCTCTTTTCATTCACTGACTCTTCCATCTATTCCCTTGACATCCACAACTAAAGGACACTGATGATGACTAAACATGAATTTCGAGCCCAGTATTTTCTCCTGCAACCCAGAACTCCATGTCCTTCCACCCCCAGCAGACATCTTCGCCTATGTACATGGTCCCGACACGCCTTGAATGCAACATCTAAGGCTGATGACCTCATCAACTTCTCAGTCCAGGGTCTCCCTGAACAGCAGCAGCGTTGCCCTTCTGAGCCAGGAATTTCTGAAGGATCCCAGACCAGCATCCCTGTCTCATCTGGAGTATCATTAGCACCACTCACCCTTTTCAATCTATTTTATGTTCTAGGACCACTGAGCGCTACTCTGCGCTTCCCCGAACACACCATGCTTTCTCACACCGCCAAGTCTTTTCTTACGCAGTTTCCTTCCCTGGGATGCCAGTGCCCAGTTTGCTTCCCTTGCACACCCAACTCCCTTTTCTAATCTCAGCCCAAGCGCTACCTCCCCTCTGACAGCGTCCCAGACAGAATACACTTCACCTCCTCTGCCCCTCTGCAGATCACATACACTTGCACTAGAGAATTACTAAAATACATACACTATTTGTCTGATACCCCTGAGACCACAACTTCCTTAGGGAAGGGGAACTGACATTTCACTTCAATTCACACTTACTTATTGAGTCTTTGATGGTTTTCTTAGCCTATTCTAGTCAAAGTTACAATCTACCTAACTTAGTTTCCTTATTCTTAAATATACATTTCCAGATACAGTACCTGACTAGAGGTTCAAACAACTGCAGAGTTAGAAGAATCCTCAGAGATCATCACCTAGCTGAACCATCTGAATTTATGAAGAAGAAATTGGAGAGTTAAAAGATAAACAACTGGTAGCAAGAACACTCTTCACCTTCTCCAAAAGACTACCGTCTCTGAGAGCTACAGCTAAATTTCCAAGGACTAGCAACCCAAGCAGAATATTCAGCTTTCTTTAAAATCAGCTTCGGGATGCGTGGGTGGCTCAGGCTGTTGAGCATCTGTCTACCTTCGGGTCAGGTCATGATCCCGGGGTCCTGGGATCGAACCCCGCGTTGGGCTCCCTGCTTAGCGGGGAGCCTGCTTCTCCCTCTCCTCCCCACTTGTGTTTTCTCTCGCTATCCCTCTCTCTAAAATCTTTAAAAAAAAATAAAGTAAAATCAACTTCTAAATTCTACTTTCTCATATCTCCAATCAATTAAAATTATCACTATTATTTGGCTTTCTTGATTACAACCACTGGTCAGTCTATGACATCATACTCTTGTTACGCATCACTTTACACACCAAAAAGGAAAAACCAATTCACCAGGATCTCCCACTCATTCTCTTCTATCCAACCCATAGACCTTCTTCACAAAAACCTTTTATTCTCATACCTACACTTTAAAAGATACTCAAATTCCTTGTAAAGATGAATATTTTTAATTCTTCAGTTAATGGCCTACTATCTCTAATATTTCATTTTCCACTTAATAACATGAGTCTGGAGACTCATGGAACACGCAGGGCCCTGAGTCCAGAGCTGAGCCCATCCCTAAGAACCCAGACCAGGAAGAGCAGTTACTGATAAGTACTATTAAAACAAAGTTCAATAAAGGATGCGCTCCACAGAACAGATAGCCTGGAAGGGAAAGTGGGCAGCCCTGAATCCACCTGGATCTTAAGAGTAGCGGCAGCATGAGACTAACACAGGGATGCCGTGGAGATGACATGCTCCCACGTCCTTTACAGCAGCACTACACACCAAACATGAGCTCACATGGGACCCTGTCTTTTAGGACATGGAAATTAAATAAGACATAACTGGGCAGACAGTTCTACCTCAATTCTTACACCTACATCCTTTTTCCATGGGTGTTAGTCCAACAGATTTACTAAACTTCCTTCCTCTTGCCAAATTCTTTACATAATCATTCACAAAGCTGATTTTATTTTGGGTATACATAAATAAGGAGGATTTTTTTTTAAAATTAATGCTTTATATATATTTGGAGCCATTTCAGGCTGCAAGAAACAGGTATGTGCTCAGTTTACCTCAGGTGATAGGGTAATACTGCCAGAAAACATCTAGAAGTTAAGAATAGAAAAAGGCCTCCATAGGCCTCACAGTGAGAATCTTGTTCAAGAGGAAGGGCAGCTCTTGATACTCAGAGTCCTGTTACCAAGTGCTCAGAAGGATTGCTCTCCACCTTAATGCTTCACCATTCTGGTGATTCAACACCTCTGTGACCCTAATTCCACTTCTCCTGTCACTACCAATTAACTGCTTCTCCTCTTTCACATGTTCACAGATTCTACTACCGAAGGATGCATGCTACAGGCCTTCTCTCTTGGTGTCTCCAACTTAAGCCTGCAAGTATCTTTAAGGGGCTCCCATTTAAATGCAAAACACTGGGCCTGCAGGAGCTTTTCTGGCTCAAGTGTCAATCCCTGATATTACCATCTGGGACCAAGTACTGAGTTCCTGTCTCAAAATTCAAAGACGGACACGGACGAGACCCTTCATAAAGGGGTAGGAGTAAAGCAAGCTCTCCGAGACCTCTAGGAAGGCTGGTGATTAACTGACCAACACCATGAAGATGGTCCAATCTAAAAATGGAGTCCTTGTTATCCCAGCCTTCATTATTCAAGTCATCTGTTATAAGAACACACAGAAAAGCAAAAATTGTGCTAACAAAAACAATCGTTAATGAACTGACCATTCAAACTGTCCCTGGTTATCCCTAGCCTCTATGTCCACCCATCAACCCCCTTCTTTCTCTCTCTCTCACTGATGCTCACACAGTCCCAACAACAATTCAAATAGAATGCAAATCCAGAACAAAGTGAAAACTGAAAAAAGGCAACACAAGATGCAACATTTGACAAAGTTAGTGTAAGATACTAATGAAATATTAGAACCCCAAATGAGGACAGCGACTGAGAAATGAGGCCACAGGAGGAGTTAGGAAGGTTAGTAACTGATGAGAAAAATCAACAAGGACAATAATATGCTAAGTGTCTCAAGAATGATAATTATTTGATTATCAGTGACTAATGGGGAAAATAATAAAACTCTTCAATAGTTTACAAAAATGTCCTTCATTACAACTGCATTACAAATTAAAAGATATCCAATCACGTTATTATATAAAATTTAGTATGAAAATACATGTCAAAAACAATTAACACTTGATACATTCTTTGTTCATTCTAATACTCAGTACTTATTTTTCCATTACAATTCAAATTTTCATAAATAAGCTTACTTTCTGAACCTGATTTTATTTTTCAAGATAAAAGTCCCAATTTCACCCCCTTCCTTAAAAGTAGTCTTTTTCCAGTATCAAATTTTCTCGGGCTATAATCCCCAAACAGGATTACTTGTGTTCCTGAACATGGTACAGTGCCAATGGAGTACAATGTGTTCCCTCCAAACCCTACAATGAGGCGGGGGTGGGAGGTGGAGGGACTGAAGGAGGAGGAGGTGGTCTCCAGCTGGTCAGGTTTTCAGTCTGAACTTTTACGGTAGCTGCTGCTGCCACTTATGAGAAACTTCACTTACTAGAGGAAATATTTTTCCTTCTGTCACACTTTTTAAATTATTCCTGAGTGCAATTTATAACCTAAAAGGAACATTAGTTTAAAAGGAAAGGTTTAGGGGCGCCTGGGTGGCTCAGTCGTTAAGCGACTGCCTTCGGCTCAGGTCATGACCCCAGGGTCCTGGGATGGAGCCCCGTATCGGGCTCTGTGCTTCGCGGGAAGCCTGCTTCTCCCTCTGCCCCTCCCCCTGCCGTGTTCCCTCTCTCTGTCGCGCTCTGTCAAATAAATAAATAAAAATAAAAATAATTAAAAATAAAAAACAAAAGGAAAGGTTTGTTACTGATTTTCAAGTTGCAGCAAGAAAAGTGGGTCAAGCCCCTCAAACAGGGACTCCCATCCTCACTTACCCCCAGAAGCCTGCAAAGCAAGAGGCAGGGAGAAGAGGAGCCAGGGGCTCCGGCTGCGTCGGCACCAGCCCAAGACCCCAGATCACCCATCCTGACACTGTAGGGGCACGTTCAGACTTCACATTGCATCAGACAGTATTTGTTACCATTGTTTTTGTTCTTCTGATACTGAGGAATTTCAGGACAACTAAATACAAAAATGCACTAAAATGTGAAAATATAAATGCTTAGTTTTTTTAGCATCACCATCAATGCCCTCCCTCTATCAGCAATGAAATGTAATGGAACTAATCCCTGAAAACTGTCTACACATTTCTCACCACAGCAGAGTATCATTAATAGTTAATCCCGGCTGCTAAACAGAACAAAGGCACTCTTACCCTGACTCTGTTCGGGAGACAGAAGAAGTAACACAAGTTCTTAGATAACTGAGCTGTTAAACTCAGGGTGAGAGATCCAATGCTCTGTTTACCATGAGATCAAGTTTAAAGCTTTCTCTGTTTTACACTTATAAAATAAATACCGTTTACACATTTTTCTGATATACAAATTTTAGAAATTACAGTACTCAGAAAAAGGAAGTATTTTATAATCCTAATTATAAGATTGCTTTTCATGCTACATATTAATATACAACTGAAACTACTCGGTTCTCTAATACTGTGGCTTACAATGTTATAAATTAAGACATTTTAATTTCATTTACAATTTTGGCATATAAAGGACTTTGAGTTCACCAAGGCAATGAATTCTTGCTTTCTGACTCCTTCAGTAAACCAAGGTCCATTCAACCATCTTGAAAAGTAACTTCACTATCTTAAGACGTGGTAAAATTACTGTACAAGGCTTATTTACATGTATAAGAAAAGAAGCCCTATCAAAATATGAAGTATAAGGAGGAATTAGAGTCCCTAACTCCCAATCCACATTAACTTTCCAACTTAAGAACTGAAATTGATGATGCAGTACAATTTTCCCACCCTTCCACATTCCCTCAGTACCAACAGGCACAGCACTAAATGCTACCTCAACAGGGGGAGGAAGAAGGTGTCTCAAAAATATGTAGGACAAAATTCCACTCCTCGGAGAGTTCGCAATTTAGCTTGAACCATCAGGCCTACTTGAGCCCTTTATGTGAATTAACTCACAACAACTGGTGAAGTAGGTACTCAACATAAATTCCATTTTGCATGCACAGAAACTAAAGCCTTGAAAGTTTTAAGAATTTCTAAAACTTCCAGAGCTAAACAATTCCATTTATAATAAAATCAAAAAGAATACTTAGGAATACATTTAACCAAGGAAATGAGAGACTTGCACACTGAAAATGCAAAACATTGTTGAAAGAAATTAAAGACTTAAATGAAAAGACACCTTGTGTTCATGGCTTGGAAGACTTACCATTGTTAAAATGGCCATCCTCCCTGAAATTGATCTACAGATTTACACAATTCCTATCAGAATTCTAACTGACTTTTTTCCCCCCAGAAATGGGCACGGTGACCCTTCAATTCATATGGACATTCAAGGGACCGTGAATAGCCAAAACAATCTTGGAAAAAGAACAAAACTGGAGGACTCACACATCTCGACTTCAAAACTTACTACAAAGCTACAGTAATCAAAACAGTGTGAAACTGGCATAAAGAAAAGACATATAGATCAATGGAATAGAATGAGAGTCCAGAAATAAACCCTCACATTACAGCCAAGTGATTTTCAACAAGAGTGCCAAGGCCATTCGATGGGAAAAGCACAGTCTCTTCAAAAGATGGTGCTAGGGGCGCCTGGGTGGCTCAGTCAGTTAAGCGTCTGATTCTTGGGTGCCTGGGTGGCTCAGCTGGTTAAGCGACTGCCTTTGGCTCAGGTCATGATCCTGGAGTCCTAGGATCGAGTCCCGCATCGGGCTCCCTGCTCAGCAGGGAGTCTGCTTCTCCCTCTGACCCTCCCCCCTCTCATGTGCTCTCTCTCTCTCTCATTCTCTCTCAAATAAATAAATAAAATCTTTCAAAAAAAAAAAAAAAGCGTCTGACTCTTGGTTTTGGCTCAGATCGTGATCTCAGGGTAATGAGACAGAGCTCTGTGTTGGGCTCTGCACTCAGTGCGGAGTCGGCTTGGGATTCTCTCTCTCCCTCTCCCTCTGTCCGTCCCACTCGTTCTCTCACTCTCTCTCTCTAAAATAAATAAATTTAGAAAAAAAGAAAAGATGGTTCTAGACAACCGGATATACACATACAAAAGAATAATGTTGGATTCCTATCTCACAGCACATACAAAAGTTAGCCCCAAATGGATCAAAGACCTAAATATAGAGGCTAAAACTATAAAACTCTTAAAAGGAAATATAGATGTAAATCTTCATGATTTTGGATTAGGCTGGCTTCTTAAACATGACACAAAAAGTACAAAAAACAAAAGAATAGATAAACTGAACATCCTAAGAATTACAAACTTTTGTGCATCAAAAAATACTATCAAGGAAAAAAAAAGGTAATCCACAGAATGGGAGTAAGTATTTTGCACGTCACATATCTGATAAAGAACCAGAATCCTGAATATATAAAGAATTCTTACACTCAACAATTAAAAAAAAAAAATAACCCAATTTAAAAATGGGCAAAAGATCTAACAGACATTTGTCCAAGGAAAAAACACAAATGGCCAATAAGCATATGAGAAGTTAATGTCATTTGTCATCAGGGAAATGCAAATTAGAAAAACAGTGAAATATCATTTTATACCCACTTTTGGATTAATCAAAAAGACAGCAACAAGTGTTGACAAGGATGTGGAGAATCTGGAAGCTTCATGTACTGCTGGTGGAATGTTAACCGGCACAGCTACTGTGGAAAACAACCTGGCAGTTCTTCAGAAAGTTCAACCACAGGTAACTACACATGACCTAACAATTCCACTCCTCAGTATATACCCAGGAGAAGTGCAAACATATGTTCATACTGTTCACAAAAAAACGTGTACACAAGTGTTATTCATAACATCCAAAAACTGTTAACAACCCATATATCCATCAGCTGATGAACGGATAAACGAAATGTGGTATATCCATACGTAAGAGAAATGTAGTTAATGATACATGCTACCACACGGATAAATCCTGAAACATGGAGAGTGAAACAAGCCAGACACAAAACACATATTGCATGATTCCATTTACATGAAATGTCCAGAACAGGGAAATATAGAGAGACAGTAAGTAGCCCTAGGGCTGGCGGGGGGAGGGAAAATGGGGAGTGTCTGCTAATGCACGAAGAGTTTCTTTTTAGAATGATGAAAATGGTCTGGAATGAGGTAATGGCAATGTCTTTACAAGATTATAAACATTCTAAAAGCCACTGATTTGTAAACTTTAAAATGGTGAAAAAGGTAACCTATGAATTTTATCTCAATTTAAAAAAAAAAAAAAAAAAAGGATTTCAGAGCTAGTATGTCGCTCAGCCAGCATCAGAACCTGGACAATGGAGCTCAAGCCTAGCTCCATCGCTGTGCTTTGCAGTCTGCAAGGATGAAATGAGCAGACTGTCTGGGCAGAGGGAAGGGCCAAAGGCGGCATCTGACCTTTATTACTAGCATTAGGAGGACTCTGCCAGGTGCAGAAAAGCCCACTCCCAACAGGAAAATGGCACAAACAAAGCTTAGAGATCCCTGTCGTGTGGGTCGTCCGAGTTGCTTTGGTGACTGAAGAGAGTGAAGGAGGTACTGGTAGGAAATAAAGCCGGAGACCCTGGCGGGTTATCTTACACGCCATACAAAGAAGTCCTGCTTTTCCACAGGGTAGAATATAACCAACGATACAGCTACAGCTAAAATAAGAGATCCAACAGGTGAATCAGAATGAAAAGCAAATTTTTAACATCTTATGTCATGCTGGGGAAACAATATTCAACTGCATGGAGCTATTTATGAGATTGTCGATTCTCCACAATTCAACGTGTGTCTGTCCGCCCACATAGTGCCCCTCAGGAACTTAGCCTATTATCACCTCTCTCATTTGTAAATCCTAAAATTCTCATCTCAAGCATCAGTTGTCCCTTATGTCGGTCGACAAAAATCTTTAACGGCAGCAAGGGATAGTAAAACCTACTTCCAAGGCTTTGTTGCTTTACAAAAATGTTATGAAGTACCACAAATACTTTAGCAAATCAAACACAAGCCGCTTTATTTTTGTCTGTGGGGTTTCCTACCAATTACATAGACAGAAAACCTCAACTAGTTCTCCATTTTAGTATGCAAAAATCAACAAAAAGGGCCTTAAATGTATCAAGGACACAGAAAACCTTAGCTTTGTTACATCAAAGTGACCTTGAATCGGTATTCCAGAGTACAAGTTCTTCACCCTTACCATCTCTGGGCATGTATCGAGTTGCTGGTTTCTAGTCACTTAGAAAAAAAATATTTTGAGCATGAAACAATACCTAAAGATTAAGACATTAGGATTCATAATTGTATCTGTGGTAACTAGCAACAACAATAACAACAGTAACACTAACATTTCATACCAATCACAATGTGTCAGGAACTCTTTTACTTGCTTTCTATAAGAACTCTCTTAACACTCTCATATCCCTGTAAGATAAATATTATCATTATCCCCATTTTACAGATAGGGAAACTGATACAGAACGGCTCAGTAACTTGCCACCGTTCACAGAGCTAGTAGAGGGGGAATCTGAACCGTAGCGGCCTCTGCACAGTGTCTGGGCCCTCAACCATTATGCTCTACCTGTGGCCCATTTAGAATGTTCTCAAAATTTTCCATAGTAAAAAAGCTCAACACTCATTTATGTTAATAATATTTATGAAACCTATAACACAATCCTACAAATGCAGTCCTATTCAGACTTCATGCTTATAATCTTGCTGTCCCCTCCTCCTAAAAAAATCTCTTCCTCTCTGTCAATCTTAAAAAATAATCATTTATGTGTTAAGCATTTGTGGGGTAAGAGTTGAAAGAAAAACAAATTTTTGGGCTATATTTTGACTGCATTTTATGGGGTGAACTAGGTCCTGAGCCAGTACTGGGTAACTTGGGCACGCTAAGAAAGTCTCAGGATGTACTTCTTGCATTTAATTTTCCTCTTCATCCTAAGGGCCATTTGCACTTATTTGCAAACCTACTAAATCACTCTCTCAGGGTGATGATGCCGAAAAAGTCCTAGAGGTTATTGTGATGCACAGCCAGTGTTGAGAATCACTGGTTTTACACTTGGCCCCTGTCCTCCTTATCTAACTAAAATGACAGTATTACAAAAAAACAATTCATTTCACAGCACAAATGGCCAATCATGCCGAACAATATTCTATTTATTGACTTCAGTATAGGCAATGCTAGATAGTTAACAATCCAGCAATTCCACTTCTTCCAAATCTAAGCCAGAGAAACATTCACATGTGGCCTGGGAGAATCACACAAAGATGCTCGTCATAATTCTGTATGCAACAGCAAGTAATGGATAACAACCCAATTGTTAAATGAACTATGGTACATTCATCATACATTGCATTTGAAAAGAATAAGGTAGATCTACATGCATTGAATGATCTACAAAACTTAAACTGCAGCTTACAGAATACACACAGTATAGTACTACCTTTATTATAGATGTGTATTTTCACAGGTGTACATATGTGTGCGTATATTATGTGTGTGTGTGTGTATACACACACACACACACACACACACATATATATACACATGTAAATGGGAAGAGTATATTCCAAAATGATTAGAAAAAGGTCTTCTTTACTTTTGCAGATGAAATGAGGAATGAGGAAATGGTGGTCAGAGCATTTTGCCTTTACCTACACTTAAATTTTTTATAGGTGTTATTTGTGTAATTAAAAATAATTTTCTTAAATAATGTTAAGTGTTGCCAAATGATATTCCATTTAAAATAAATCCCTTTTGTGGTTACCCAGCTTTCAAATGGACATTCTGCAAAAAGAATGCCATCACACCATTATAAATAGCCTCCAAAATGCCAATTTTCACTTTCAAATAAAATTCACAGTTTAATCAAGATCAAAGCAATTTCTGCTGGAATCCTGAGAGTGTTATACTGAAGGGGGAAAAAAAAAAAAAAACAGTGAAATTCTTCTGACACTGTTCTATCATAAGAAAGGGAATCTTGTGAAGGTTGTACAAATTTCATTTAAAACTAGCTTTAAAAACTAAATTCAGTCTGTCCCTTCTAATTCTATCATGAACAGGCTCTTAAAACAAAATAAAATTGCTGAGACAAATTGGTGAATTCAAAAAGAAAGTATCTAAAAATATAAGTATAATTTAGCAGTCCAAAAATGATCAAGTTTCAACCAGTGGATGCAGTGAGCCTATAAAAGATAGGCTACCGCTACAGAAGAAATGCAGAACCCCATGGATGAGGGGTAAGATAACTCAATTTTGTAAGCACAGCCATGGAATATTTGCATTCTTTTTTAGACGGTGCAGAGGAGAAAGCCATGTGCTTGAGAAACTAGAGTCAAGTGCCAGCACAATTACATAGCAAGAAACACTTCCCACGAAAAGAACCACCGCAATGAAGAGGTAAGTATAAAACGGCTCAAGAACAGAGGGTTAAGAAATTCTAGTCTTGCTTTTTTAAAAAATATAACTTCCTGGGACGCCTGAGTGGCTCAGTCGGTTAAGCGTCTGCCTTTGGCTCAGGTCATGATCCCAGGGTCCTGGGATGGAGTCCCACATCGGGCTCCTTGCTCAGCAAGGAGCCTGCTTCTCCCTCTGCCTGCCCCTGTCTCTCTCTCTCTGATAAATAAATAAAATCTTAAAAAAATAAAAAATAAAAAATATAACTTCCTTTCAGTCATATCATTATCTACTTTAATAACAAAATGGTTCCTCAATTATACTGAAATATACTAGCCAATGTATTTTAACTCATCTGAAGTAACCTGCTTTTTCCTTTTTCTAAAGCCTAATTCTCTGAAAGCTGGACCAACAACAAAGAAAGGGGAAAGGGGGAAAATATTTGGACTGATGGCATTCTACTTCTTGAGTTGCAAGAGTCGGGTATTCAGGTGCCTATTTTATTATTCTTCAAACTTACGGGATGCCTGGGTGGCTCAGCTGGTTAAGCGTCTGATTGTTGATTTTAGCTCAGGGTTGTGAGATCGAGTCCCAAGTGGGCCCCGTGCTGATTCTGCTTAAGATTCTCTCACGCCCTCTCCCTCTGCCTCTGCCCCTCCCCCCTCCCTTTCTTGGGGGGAGGGGCAAAAAACAAAAAAACACATTTGTATTTCATGTATTATATACATGAAAGATTGTATAATTTCTAAATGTTTTTAACTTTTCACCAGTTCTTAACCAGCTTCCCCTGCTCTCCCTCCTCTGAACACAGTGAACCTCAGCCACCCAGCCTTCGAGGAATGAGTGATTCTGGATAACCATGTGTTAATGACAGTTGAAAGATTATGTGTCTTACCCTTATTTAAGCCATTCTGGATTGAAACATTCACTTCTGGTTTAAAAATAAAGTTTCTTGGCTACCTCAGAGCCTTTTGTTATAAGTACTACTCGAATATTCTCAGGGCCTCTGAACGGTCTCTTCAGCACCAAGGCTCCAGGTTAGGACAGTCCTTTTAGCTTCTTATTGCTTTTCTTGGTTGTCCCTTACAATGGCTACATGTGTGCCCTTCCAATCGGCTCATTCTAACCTGGTGAGTAAACTATAGATAGTTTCCCACACTGTACATTAAGTTTTCTTTAAACTATCTGTAACACTTGAATGTTTACAGGTCCTACACATTCAAGGCTCATATAAAAACAGTTCTAGGCCCACTCTCTTTTGAGGGTCCCATTGCCACAGTGCATCCGCTTCTCTTTGAGCATCCGTTTCATTCTTTCCCAAGTGATGAGCTCTGCATCTGCAGCTTGCACCTGGAATATAAAAGTATGCCAGGCTCTCCTACATTATGGTGGCAACAATAACCCTTGTTCTGCATTATGATGTCAACGATAACTCTTGAATTTGCAAGGATTACGTATCTTTATCTTCACAAAAACACTATGAGGCAGATACAACCATCACTCTATTTTGTAGATGAGTAAGGGAGGGGCAAAGGTAAGGTAACAGGTCTGAAGTCACCCAGCCAGCCATTTGGTGGCAGATGCAGAACTTGGCCCCAGGTAACTAAAACTCTGAAGCCAGTGCTACTACTAGCCCCAGTAACACAGCGGCCCCACCAAACTGCCCTAATCTCTCCAGTTCAGAAATCCAAATTCCTGCGTCAGGGAATGCATTACTCCGATTCATCTTTTCAAGCCAGGCTAGGCTATCCACAAGATGCTGGACTCCCTGGGGCCTGCCTGTGCTGGAGCCAGGGTGCACGCCGGGTCCAGTCCCTCCGGGGGGGTAGCACACAGCAGAGCCACATGCGGACAGGCTGCCACGGGGCACCTCCAGACTGCAACCCTGTGTGCGCCTTGTTCCCGACAGTGACATACGTCGGGCACAATCCCCAAAGTTCAAGGAACGGGAACGGAAAAGAAAAAATCCAGAGTTTGGGCAGGAGTTTTTCATCAAGCCCCACGGCACCCACTGCAAATTTCTGTTCCAGCTCTATTCATATTCAAATTTTTCTACTCAAAATGTTAATTACCTATGGTTTGCCAGCACTGTATTTAGGACAGTGTGAATCAAAAATCCTGTCAAGAGTTCTTTTCTTTACATCTACTCATCAAGGTTCTGGCGAAAAGAAACTCAGAGTTAGGTATTTCTTCCTCTAAAGGCTCTTAACCCTTGGGAAGTTTGAAACAAAAGAATAGCCATGCCTGAGTCTTTTGTCTTTTTTTAAATCCTCTTTTTCTGTAGCTGAGGACTACAATCTTCTCTAAAATTGTCTTTCAGCAAATATTATTTTTCTTTTAAAAAAGGTCTGTGCTGCTTAATAATTTTAAGTAATCATCCTTTATTATAGACCTACACTGTCCAATACAGAAATCACTAGCTATATTTGGCCACTTGGGCACTTGAAAGGTGGCTACTCCCACAGAGATGCGCTTAGCATAAAAAGAAAATGAAAAATATTCCATTAATATTTTTACACAGATTATATCTTGATATATGATTTTGGAGATACTGGGTTAAATGTATTATTTAATTATATTATTGGATTTGTGGAATAATCAGTTATAAAAAAAAGACGGAAATTGTGACACATGCTACAACATGGATGAATCTTAAAAACATGCTAAGTGAAATAAGCCAAACAGAAAAGGACAAACATAATTCCACTTACGTGAAGTACCTAGAATAAGTAAGTTACTAGAGAAAATAAAACAGAGGTTGCCAGGGGCTGAGGAGGGGAAATGGGGAGTCATGGTTCAGGTTCCACAGTGAAGAAGCCTTAGTCAGGTAATGAGAGAGGCTGCAAAAGTTACCTCAGATTCTCAGTACAGAGGATATCATCACTGCCAGTGAATCAGTTGGCAGTTTGAGAACCTCTAATGAGTACTACCCAACTGAACCCCACAAGAAGAAAGGTCTAATAAACTAGTTTGCTATCATCAAGCTTAAAAGACAAATCTTATTTTGTCCTACTAAAGAATGGGTCTGAGGAGGACAATACTCTGTGAAACCTCTGAGCCATTCCACAAACCATTCCACAAGTGCTTTTTAACAAGTACCTTCAAAATACTCTGACAAACACAATCAGCTCTGTGCTGAGAGAGCACTTCTCTGTATAAAAGACACAATTTTACAAAAGTAACATAGTACACAAAGAAGCAAACAAGTTCTTTTGATTTATAGTATTCAGTCTCTAAATTTACCAAGTTTCCAAATCTCAATTTATAACCACATACCCTTGCTCTCGATTTAAGAGATACATTTAGTTCGGTCTCATACTTCTTGAGGCAATGAGTCTTTAGAAGACAGATTCCAAATGTAACAAACGTACTTACCAAAAATCAAATATGCGATGAAGTATATAAGACAGAGGAACTTCAGGGAAACAAGAGGAAAGAAAATATGAGGTAAGTCCACTGGCTTTGCAAAAAGTAAAGAAATCCAATCTCAGGAAGCCAAAGGGTGAAAGAGCATCATAGCCATTCTTGGATATAAACATAAGGAAGGCTTATGACCAACAGAAGAATAATACTAACAACAATAGCAGCTAACAGCTACATGTTACCTGTTGTGGGGGCTTCCCATTTATTAGCTTAGTTAATCCACACAAACCCTCCATGGAGTTGGTACTGTAATTATCACCCTCCCCTCCCTTACTAATGAGGAAACAGAGGCACAGAGAACTTAAATAATTGTGCCCAAGGTCACACAGCTAATACACGGCAGAGCCGGGAGACAGAGCCAGGTAACCCAGCTCCAGAAGCCGCTACTACAAAGTGCCTCTCACAATCTTTATGGCAGATTCACGGTAACATTTACGGCGTGGGGTTCAAGTGCCATGAACTAACAAAAAATGTACAGACTAAGAATACTTACTGAGCCCCCCTCACACTCACCGGACAGTACTCTAGGAAATCTTCAGGAGCAATAACTCACAGGTGTCATAGAACTGTCAAAATGAAATAAACTTATTTTAGAAATAAAACATAAAAACCAACGGACTGTTGGAAATAGCAAACCAACTGCCAATCACAGATCTTTAATTTTACAGGGAGTTCAATGCTATACTGACAGAATGAAACGGCACAGGCCGTGCTCCACACACCACACGGGAGTCACCACTGCTGGAATGCAACGCATCTACCGTGTCTTGCCACATCTTCCTTCACCATCAACTACATTTAATGTTGTCTTGTTCAACATTTGCCAATTTTTCAAACCACACTCATCTGTAACATGTGGCAACATCCTACAGCCTACCTCCTTGGTTGTGCACTTCGACAAAAGATGAGGCATACCGAGGCCCTTACCACAGTCCCCTGAAAGGCCTTCAGAGGTGATCACACTCTGGCAAATTGCCCCCAAACCTGCGAAGTTTTATCAAGCTTTAAGAGAGTTAACAAAACTTTTGATAATCACCTGTATCAACTCTGGTTTTCATTTTTAATTAAGTGTAATTCACACACTGTAAAATTCACCCTCTAGTGTTTAGTTCTCTACGTGTTCTGTGCAAAACACAGTTGTGTAACCAACCCCACCGACAAGATAAAGAAGAGTTCCAGGCCCAGAACAATTCCTCCATGTGCCCCTCCAGCCAACCCCTCCCTACCCATAACCCCTAGCAACCGCAGATCTGCTTTCTGCCCTGTTTTGCCTTTTCCTATACAAATCCAATTGCGTACAGTCTGCAGGCTTTTGAGTCTGGCTTCTTTCACTAAGCGTAAAACCTTTTTTCTTTTTTCTTATTTTTTTTTAAGATTTATTTATTTATATACTTGAGACAGAGAGAGAGAGTGCAAGCAGGGGCAGAGGGAGAGAGAGAGAAATCCTCAAGGAGACTCCCCGCAGAGCATGGAGCCAGATGCAGGGCTCAATCGCAAGACCCTGAGATCATGACCTGAGCCGAAACCAAGAATCGGCTGCTTAACCAAGTGAGCCACCCAGGAGCCCCTAAGCGTTAACACCTTTTAGATTCATCCATTTGTTGCAATGGTATCAGTAGTCCATGTCTTTTTATTGCTGAGCAATAGCCCATTGTACTGATATACCACCATTTGTTTTTCCATTCACCAGTTGAGAGAAATCTGAATGGTTACCGTTTTTGGCAACTGTTAAAAAAAAAAAAAAAAAAAAAGGCCACTACAAAATTACTGCACAGATTTTTTGTTTTGTTTTATAATTTATTTATTTTTACTAACATATAATGTATTATTTGTTTCAGGGGTACAGGTCTGTGATTCAACAGTCTTACACAAGTCACAGCACTCACCATAGCACATAACCTCCCCAATGTCCATCTCACAGCTTTTTATATGAACATAAGTTTTTATTTCACTTGGGTAAAACCCAGGAGTAAGTCATATGGTATGATGTGTGAAGGGTCCACTGGGTCCATGTCCTCACCAGCACTACATATAGTCGGTTTCTTTCTATTCTAACCATTTTAAAAAGTGTACAGAGATATCTCAGTTTAATTTACATTTCCTTAATGACTAATAAAATGGCCATCTTTTTCTGTGCTTATTTGCCATCTACACATCTTCTTTAGTGAAACGTCAGATCTTTTGCCCATTTTTTGTGTCTTTTCCTGAGTTTGCAAAGTTCTTTATATATTCTAGAAAAGTCCTGTATCAGATATATTATTGTAAATATTTTCTACCAGTTTGTGGCTTCTCTTTTTGTTATCTTAACAATGTCTTTCTTTCTTTTCTTTTTTTTAAGATTTATTTATTGAGAGAGAGAGAGCACAAACGGGGGTAGAGGCAGAGGGAGAGAGAATCCATGCAGACTCCCCACTAAGCACAGAGCCTGACTCGGGGCCTGATGCCAGGACCCCGAGATCACAACCCAAACCAACACCAAGAGTCGGACGCTTAAAGGACTGAGCCACACAGTCCCCAAGAATGTCTTTCAAAGAGGAGACGACTTTAAGTCCAATTTATCTTTTTTTTTTAAATGGATCATGCTTTGGGTTTACTTGAGAAGTCTTTGCCTAACTTAAGTCACAAAGATTTTTTCCAAATGTTTTCTTCTAGTTGTTTGTAGTTTTACATTTAAGCCTATAATCCATTTTGAGTTAATTTTTGTATGTTGAGCAAGGTATCAATTACTTTATTTTTACTGCCTAATCCAAAATTCTGGCCCTTTGAGGATGCAGAGAAAGGGGAACCCTCCTACACTGCTGGTGGGAATGCAAACTGCTGCAGCCACTCTGGAAAACTGTATGGAGGTTCCTCAAAAAGTTAAAAATAGAATTACCATACAACCCAGCAATTACACTACTAGGTATTTACCCAAAGGATACAAGAATACAGATTCGAAGGGGTACATGCACGCCAATGTTTATAGCAGCATTATCAACAATAGCCAAACTATGTAAAGAGCCCAAATGTTCATCAACTGATGAATGGATAAAGAAGACGTGGTGTATATATATATATATGTATATATACAACAAAACATTACTCAGCCATCAAAAAGAATGAAATCTTGACATTTGCAACAATGTAGATGGAGCTAGAGTATATTATGCTAAGCAAAATAAGTCAGTCACAGACAGATATCATAAAATTTGGAATTTAAGAAACAAAACAGATGAACATATGGGCAGGGGGAAAAAGAGAGAGGGAAACAAACCATAAGAAACTCAACAATAGGGGCGCCTGGGTAGTTCAATTGGTTAAGCGTCCGACTCTTGATTTCGGCTGTTATCATGATCTCAGAGTCTTGAGATGAAGCCCAAGTTGGGATCTGTGCTGGGCATGGAGTCTGCTTAAGATTCTCTCTCCCTCTCCCTCTGCCCACATCCCCCCCCAACTCATGCACATACATGCGCTCTCTCTCAAATAAATAAATAAATAAATAAATAATGTTAAAAAGAGACTCTTAACAATAGAGAACAAACAGGACTGACAGAGGGAGGTGGGGGGGATGGGCTAAATGGGTGAGGGGGCTTAAGGAGTGCACTTGTGATGAGCACAGGGTGACGTACGGAATTGTTGAACCACAATATTGTATACCTGGAACTAATATAACACTGTGTGTTAACTATACTGGAATTAAAATAAAATGCGAAAAAAAGTACTGGTCCTTATCAGAGTATTTATTTGAAAATGTTTTCTGGGCACCTATATTTGGCCCAGGGATGTAAGAGTAAATAAGAGGGCACAGACTAATACAGACAACAACAACATAATCAACTCACTAAAATACAAGGTGAGCAGTGTAAAAACAGACTACGTCCAAGTACAAAGCAAGAGAAGGCACTCAGCAGCTCGCAGAGGCCTAGTTGCAGGCTGAGCAACGGTTCAGGCAGAGAACAACATTCTACGAAGAGGAAACACCATGAGCAATACACAAAGATTGAAAGAAAAAGGCTTGTTTAGGAAATAGCTGGCAGTGGGGGGGGGGGATCCTTCTCAACCACTCTGTATTCACGGCAGGCACTTCTGCATGCTAGCATTTCTGGCAGGCCATTTGAGGGGACTAAAAAGCTAAAAACCCCATTACACAAGTAAGCAACAAAATTCAACCACTACTACAGTATAATAGTATTTCTGGGTCTATAAAAGCAAACAAAATTATCAAATAAAGAGGTTTTCAGGATAGTTTGGCTCAGAATAAGGTGCCCATCCCCAGCCTAGAACAGGTCCAAGTGACTGCACCTGGGGCCAGCAGGGGAGAGAGGAGGTGCGGACCAGCCCCCAGCAGAGCTTGTCCCCAGGATGCCTGCACTTACCCTCCCAGCACATGGCTCTCATGGCCACCAAGAGAACCAGCAACAGCCCCCATTCAGCTAACCCTGCTTACCCCCATTCCCAGATGCTGCTCAGTTCTGTCAGCCCGAGTTACCCATGGCACCAGCACCACTAATGTGCCCTAATTTCCCAGCCTTGCCTCCCCTCCCCCCACTGCCCACTGGAACTTAAGAACCATCAGCCAGTCCCCACAACCTCTGCCCTGGCTCTAAGAGGACTGCTTGCCCGAACCCAACCAGACCAGCTGCCCCTGAAGACGTGACTTCTCCTGCAGGCCCCGGGGACCAGAGGCCCTTGTTCCTCCAGTGACCCCCTCCCGCAGGGCATGGATGGAGGTGGGGCCACTGTTCTCACGTCCCCATTCTTACTACTGCTGAGTGGGTTCAGACGGGAGAACCCGATACTTCAATTCCCACAATCCTTTCAACTAAGGGCTTTGCCCCATCTCAGAAAGGGGAACAGCCTCTTTTCCATCCACATAATTTTTTAAATGAATTATTTTCCATACAGCACATAGATAGGATGAAGAATAGAACATCTGTTTGGAGAATTCCACATTTTATTAACCTTTCTGTAAAAGATAATGAGGAAACTAACTTTTCAGAAATTAAGAATAAAAAAGAACAATGAACCTTGTAAAGATAAGGTCAATTGCTATCTGGATAAAACTGTATCTATGCTCAGAACAGTAAAGCCTTACATCTGTTATCTGCAGAACAAATAATACTTTAACTGAAACACTAACACTTTCTTCCATCCTATCCCTAACTTTAAGGAAACTCACGTCCCACATGGCCCACACTCCAAAACCCACTTGCACAGTTTCTACCCGAGAGGTGGGGGGAGATCTTACAACTGGTTTCCTAAAGGATCGCTGAAGGCGTTGAAGTAGACCTCAGGGGTCACCCCATCAAGTCTATCACTTCTTATGTTTGCAAAAGGCTCATCTTCCCTTATCCCTCCCTGTGGCCTTGATGGCAAGGGCCTCCCTCTCTCAACTCCTAAATCAAACATAAAGCCCTTGATAGAGCATGCACTCAACAAAGGCTGCTAATACAGATTACCAAATCAACAGGTAAATCTCAGCTGTCATTACTCCCAACATCTGCAGCACCTCAAGGAGAGCACACCCTCCCAGAACCAGCACTGGACTTGGGAGTCCTAAGACCTGGGTTCAGTCCCAGTCTGTATTGTTCCGTAAACTTTGGGAGAGATGCCGAAACTTGTCGGGCCTCAACTTTCTGATCTTTAAAATTTGAGATTTGGTGCTATGATATTCTGTAATATGTTTCAACTAAATCATTACTACTGCTTCTTTTTTGTATTATCTTCTCATTTTTACTCAAATTTTTAAAAATCAGAAACTAGGGGTGCCTGGGTGGCTCAGTCGGTTGAGCATCAGACTCTTGGTTTCGGCTCAGGTAATGATTTCGGGGTCGTGAGATCAAGCCTTGAGTCGGGCTTCATGCTCAGTGGGGAGTTCTCTCCCTCTTCCTCTGCCCCTCCCCCGGCTCCCATGTGCTCTCACGCTCTCAAATAAATAAATATATAAATAAATGTTATAAAAATAAAATAATAAAAAATCAGAACCTAACAGAACACTACAGCCCAACATATCTATCTCTAGTTAAGGGAAATCAATATATTTTGATTACCTTAAAATGGAACTTTTTTTTTAAGATTTTATTTTTAAGTAATCTTTACACCCAAAGTTGGGCTCGAACTCGCAACCCCAAGATCAAGATTCGCATGCTCTATGAACTGAGCCAGCCAGTCATCCCAAAAAGGAACTTTTTAAACTTTTGAAGAGGAACTTAAAAAAATAGGAATTATTAGCTTTTTCTTCTACCACGGGCAGAGGAGAGCTATAATGGTACCTCTATCCACTGCCGTAAGTGTAACCCATTCTAACACAGTGCCTTACAGGAAAGCAGGTCACCAAAATGGCTCGGCTTAATATAATCATAAAATTTAAAATGACAGGATGGATGGACCACATGTAATCCTTCATAAAAATATTTCTTCCCACTGAGCTTTTGAGAGTTTGTGTGTGGCAGAGTTTGCTGATAAGAACAGTTCCTCAACTCTTGCCCATCCACAGGCAATGATGGGCCAACAGGAAGCTCTTGGTGAAGACCAGCTGCCTTTCCCACAAGACCTAACAATTCCTGTAGCTCTCCTCAGAGTACAATTTATGTTTGCTCTAGAATTATAAGAGGAATACCTACACATAACAAAGGGGCATGTGGGGAATATGAAAGTATGCTGGGAGAATGCCCGAGATGTGTGAAGAGCTGGAGGTGATCACATTTGAGCTCAGTATCTATGTGGCCTGGATGGTCACTAAAGGAAGAACAAGGAGGCCAAGTGTACCATCTCTGGAGTCAAAATGAGCAGGTAACGGGTTTGCAGTGAATGACTGACTAATTCTGGTGCACAGTCTCATCCAATCTTCTCACCTGTGATAATAGTATTCTGACTTTTATGTAGGGACCCACTCCTCCCCAACTCTCACATATTCAACTCAGCTGCCATCAACACAGCGTCTAAGGGAACACCCTTACCACATTTCCCAGGGAATGAATTTAGTGCCAGGTGACCCAAACTACTCCAGTCAGAAAAAAACCACAGAATACAACACATTTCCACAGGTCTAAAATATTTCCAAAGTAAAAATGATCACGAATTCTTCAAGTTATAAGCACATGAGGCTACCACCATAAATGAAGTATAATATTTAACAGAGAAACTTTGGGCTTCAACCTAATTTAAATGTACAAATTTATTTTAAGATTTTATTTATTTATTTTTAGAGAGAGAGAGAGAACGAACATGAGCAGGAGGAAGGGCACAGGGAGAGGGAGAGAATCCTCAAGCAGACTCCCCACTGAGTGCGGAACCCAACTCGGGGCTCAATCTCATGACCCTGAGATCATGACCTGAGCCAAAATCAAGAGTCGGACACTCAACTGACTGAGCTACCCAGGCACCCCTCACGTAGCAAACTTTTAAGTGTGACTTTTGTAAAACTTATGAAAAAGACACACTAATGTTTCAATGCAACACTAAAATACACATATTTTCTGGCATGATTTATGGAAACAAAGGGACAGACACAGGAGGAACGTACTGTAATTTTCTCATATGCACAACTGTTTTCAAGGCACAATGGGTTGAGGTAAATGCATGTGCAGGCTCCACGTTGATATATAATGAAAAATGACCTTATTGAGAAAAAAAAAATGAACATTTAATTTTGTGGGGCATTAAATCCTCAAGTGAAATATCTGGAAATAAAGGGAGAAAGCTCTTAATTTTCACATTACTATAAAAAAAACTAAAATAAGTAAATAAATAGGACTTGATTCCATCATGACAGCGTTAAGTACTGAAAAAGTCCTCAAAATTAGAGTCAGAAAATTGGTATTTAAATTTTTCCTCTTTAGAAATTAAGTAAGTCTCATCTTCCATAAGTCTTTTTCCTCATCTATAAAATGCTATCAAAGTAATAATTTAATTCATCCAACTGAATGATTATGCAGAAAAATCAGAACACAAGAAAACTGGTTGGCTGGGGGAGAGGGGTGGGGCAGGGTGGCCAATAAAATATACAGGGAGTAGGATGAATAATGTTCCAAATATTTTCACTAAGTGATAAAAAGCAGTTAGAACCTGTTCTTTGTTTTCGATCTTTCATGGACAGCTAAAGAAAATAACATTTTGAGAAAATTAGAAGAACTAATGATAAAATGTTTCACAGTGACCTGAAAACACGAAATTTGCAATGGAAAACTTTGTTGCAGTCCAAACCCCCAAAAAACTCCGTATCAAAATCACAAGCGAGGACAACGCTAACTCGTTTATTTGATCTCAATGGCACTGCTCCTGCAGGAACATCCCACAAAGACCAAAAGTCCATTGGACCCATTGTTCAAGTCTACTGAAGTGATAAGGAGTTAACTGTGGCTCAGAAACTGGTTTCATCATCCTGAAAACGTTCTGGCTCTTAAGTCCATGAGTCAAAAACAATAAGCCAAAAACTCTAACAACCCAGGACTGCCTATCCAGGTTATTCACCAGACTTGGCACTCAGTGATTTTTGGCCGATGCCAAAAATTGATTCTAACATCAAAGGATAAAGACTTATGACCAGTGAACATAGTCAAACCCTGAAGGTGTAACGAGACCTTGAGGTACAATGGCAGCATTGTTGGAGTAATCACACAGCATTTGGAAGCCAGATTCATTTCAACTTGAGACTGGTAAGCGCATCTGTAAGTCTTACTCAGACCATAAAAACTGCAGAGAAGCACCACCTTAAATCCTTTTTGGAACAAGGCAGAATATGCATGCATGCATTACAGTCAATAGAAATGTCTTGCCCAAAGACTGGACACTGAGTTTTGCCTTAACCCTTCATTTCCCATCAGGTAATATCCTACACTTTAATTAGATGGGAAAAAACAAAAACAAAAACAAAAACAAAAACCCTGAAAGAAAAACCAAAATATTTGATCTTTTCATTTAGTATTAGTATTGTGACTATAGGACTCCAGAGACTAATGATTTATCGAGCAATCCACAGTACTCAGGACTGTCCTGGCCCCAGGCTGCTATTAGTAACTGCTACACAATGCCTACAGACCCCTTCAGACTATAGGGCCATCTTCTTGCAAAAGAAAAACTAAACACCTCCCTAGACTACAGATAAATCAAAAAGTATATGGCTTTAAAATCAAACCACCACAAAGCTACAGAAGATCCTGATCTAACTGAAAAATACCAACTATCACTCTAGAAGCATCCAGACCATAGCAATAAACAAGCATTCCTCAAAACGCTTTACGTCAAGTACCTATTTTAATGGGTTTCTATGTTCTCTGGATCCTAAAGCCTCGGAAGGAGAGAATACAGGATGTTTACTTAACAAAAATCCTGCCTTATCAAAACAGTATACAAAAAAACATGAAAAGGAACTAATAGTTAGTTCTAAAGAATTAACTTTAAAAAACAAAAAGCTTCCTCCAGATAAACTACGCTCTCTTCCTCATTCCTGTGTTATTCTAATTGTCTTCTATATAATTTGGGGGAGAATCAGAGCGGAATTATCCAAAAGGAAGAAGATGAAGCACAATGCAGAGGAGAAGCAAACTCCATCACCCTCTTAGGGTCAACCACTGGGCCCACAAATCAAACTGATAAAACGCAAATTAACAGGAGGAGAGAAACCTGTTTGTTTACACATATCAAGCGCATACACACAAGAAAACTCAGGTGATGAGCAACTCAAAGGGATGGGTGGAATGCAGGACTTCACAAAAGGCGCTGGAAGGAAAAAAGGCTAAGAAAGAAAAAGAGGTTGGGGGTAGTTGTGAGTAGGGGACTAGGATAAGTACAGTAAAAAAAAAAAAAGTGCTGCTGATAAGGTTTGTTACACTGAGAAGATTCTCCTCACTCCCAGTATGAGAAAGGGAAAGACTTCTACAAACGGAAATTTATGTCCTGCTTTTACACAGAAAATAAGAGGTCAGAGAGCTAACTGCCTTCGGTTCAAAACAATCTTTTTGCCATAGTGATGTGTTTTGAGGTGGCAAACTTTGTTCTCCCTTTGGCATGCTCAGGGAACACCACCAAAAAATTAGAAGAATGTTTTTTTCTTTAAGGCTGATATTTTATGTACTTTTCCAACTATGGGTGGCAATGGAAATATTTCTTTAGCTTGCTGTTGAGAATACTGTTATTTTTCATTTTGGAGGGAGAAAAAAAGGCCCAGTGCTTCAGGCTTTTAAAGGACTTAACCAGGCCCTGGAGGGCTACCGATCTCTGTACTCTCACCTCGTGCCTTTCAATACATTTACCAAAAATACCATAAATAGTTTTGGAACATTAATGAAAGTCATAAGAATTATGAGATATTACTGCAAAGGACATATCATTAGAACCAAACCATTTAAGTAGAATATTTAAACTTAAGAGACCACACCACAGTCAACTTCTGGTCAACTCTTAAACCAGGCAAACAACATTCTTTTAAAATCCCAGACAGAGGAGTTTTCTACCATTGAAGTAACAGGATGTTACTCTGCCTGAACAAAGGAAAAAAAAGTCCTGTAGGAAGACGAGCCGGCTAACTGCCGCCCTCCCGCGCGGGCACGCCGCCGCCTGAGGCTGGAAAAGCGTTTAACCAAAACATTCATTTACAAATGTCTTTACTAGCACAATCCATTTTGATGTTGCATACACTTCTAACTCAAGCAGAGGTAACTTTTAAGAAGAAAATTTAAAATAAATGTCATAAATTTCTCAGAATTAGAAAACACTACCAAAGGAGCATTAATGTAACAGAAAATAATCCCAGGAAAGGGAGGGAAAGGGCTCTAACGCCGAGAAAAGCAATGCTGGAACATGAACTCCCAACTTGGTCATGGAAGTACAAGCTCACATTCAGGGTCAGGCGTCAAACCGTCGTGCCACCCAGTTCTGAAAAGGCAACACGGTCCTTTCGCTCTTACCTCACAGCTCTGCCGGGGGGAGAACGACACCCAGCAGCACGTAGGTGCAAATGGCCCAGGGCTGGCAACACAAAGACCTCAGCTCAGAAGGAGGTTTTAGTAAAAGGGTCAGATTTTATGTCAAACCATGACTTCCCCAGCAGCGATGGAGGAGGGCAGTGTCAATTAAAGTAATTAATTTTTAGTGTTATTTTAGGAGAGTCTTACTACTAAAAAATTTAGAAGTACAAGTGCCGTTCCATCTGCCGTGGTGGATACAAAGAGGCTTTTCTTCATGTAAGAAAGGCTTATTGTTAAAACAAGAATTCCACGATCTTTTAAAAAGGATAAACAAATGATAAACCAAAAGAGGGCAAAGAGAATCAAATAATTTCCAACATGTACTAAAAGTAAGTGCTTTACTCCGGAACTTAGTCTGTTAAAGCTGGTGACCTAGAACTCTGAACACCAACAAAGACAGGCAGGCGAGAGAAGCCTCCTACTCCCTGGCCCCGCCATCCATCTGGCCACTGACATACACTGATTTTTCACTCTCCTGATACTTCCAAGTCTTATCTAAATCTCACTTTTACATGGAAAAAAAACTCCATGAGAAAAAGTACCAAAGGTATAACTCTACAAATGCACAGTGCCTTGAGGAAATCTTTAATAAACATTAAGTATGATAGAATACCGAATCCAGAGGAATTTAGAGTCCAAGTGGTTTCTGAATTTCCTACATTGGACTATAACTATACATTTTATAATCAGGATATTTTCTTTTATAATCAAGTAGTAATTTAATAATTAGGTGGATATACCATGGCAACTAAGAGTATGGGTTCTGGCTGACTGCCCAGACATGCATGACCACTCCTAAAATTCCAATTACTTAGCATCCCTAACCATCATCTAGAAAAACAGAATTTAGGGGTGCCTGGGTGGCCCAGTCGGTTAAGCAGTCGACTTCAGATTTCAGCTCAGGTCATGATCTCACGGTCATGAGATGGAGCTCAGTGCTCAGTGGGCGGTCTGCTTGAGATGCTCTCTCTCCCTCTCCTGCCCCCCCCCCCCAAACACATGCGCGCGCACTCTCCCTCTCTAAAAACAAATAAATGAAACTTAAAAAAAAACTAGAAAAACAGAATTTATTAAGAATATCTGTCTCATGGGACGCCTGGGTGGCTCAATCCGTTAAGCGTCTGCCTTCGGCTCAGGTCATGATCCCAGGGTCCTGGGATCGAGCCCCGCATAGGGCTCCCTGCTCCGCTGGAAGCCTGCTTCTCCCTCTCCCACTCCCCCTGCTTGTGTTCCCTCTCTCGCTGTGTCTCTCTCTGTCAAATAAATAAAATCTTTCCAAAAAAAAAGATTATCTGTCTCATGAGACTGTAGTGAGGATGACACAAGATAATATATACAAAAGTGGTTGGCAAAGTGGGAGGCCTTAATAAATATTACAGCTTCACTACTATAGTTGTAGGCTCATCACCTGAATGTATCTCAAAGTTAGAAGTGTGAGGGGAGAGCTTTGTTGCTCCACCTGGAGGTCATAACAGTCTATGATTCTGTTTTCATAGAAAATTAATTCTGCACCACAGAGAAAAAAAAAAACCCACTGGAAACAAAACCTGTCCTCCTTTTGCCAACCACCACCCTTCAAACAGAGGGAGTCGGCACCCAAGCATTCACAGGATTACATTCTCGTAGAGCTCTAGAAAACCCATCCTGCTGCATGCTGTTTTCAAAGTGTAAAATGTTCATATAGCTTAAATGAGAAGCACTGTACACTAGAACTTCTACTGAGGACAACCAGCAGAGCGGGAAGATACCTTAAGGAATGGTGGACATGTACTGACTTTCTTACTTGGACAGACTTTAATCTTCATTCTGATCACTACTTAAAAAGCTATAATGCTAAATTCTTATTGTGATTTGGAGCCAAAGAGTATTGTTTTTGAAACTTCCTACTACAATGTTACACATAATGTAACAGAAATTTCACTCAAAGGAATTCTTATTTGTGGATCTCTCCGTTAATAAAAATAGTAACCACAGTAGTAGAAACAAGTGTGCTAAGTACTTATTAAATACCTGACACTATTGTAAACATTTTACATATATTAATCTATTTACTCTTTGTAACAATGCTTTAAGATAAGTAAACACTTTGAGGGCCCCAGGTACAGCTGAGGAAACTGAGGCACACGAGGGGGAAGTGGTGAATCTCTCGACTGAGACCCAGACACCATCTCCTGCTTCTACCCACAAGGCTGGTATGTCTGGTGGCTTGGGAGAACTGCTTCTATTCGCAGGACCCCTTCCATAGCACCTAAAGCACAGGACAGCCCTATGCCCAACGTGTGGGAGGATAGAAAGGAGTAAACGTGAGTTTCTGCTTACTCAACTAAAAGATTCTTTTCCCACAGAGAGCCACAGACTCTTACCCTCTCTTTTCTCAATCAGCATAACAGCCTGAATAAGAGGATACTGTCAGCTATACTATTCCCAGGATTCATTCATTCTTATCTGAAAAGGAGTTTCACAATTAACCTAAGTACTTAGATGACATAACTTCACCAAAAATAATCAGAATTTCTCCCTCCCTAATCATTCATTCTCATTGGAGCCGTCACCATTTCTGCCCCTGGTTCTCACACGTCTCTAATCCTTGGCCCACAACACTGCAGAGTCAAGTTTCAAAAAACAGAAAACCCGATCCCCTTACTGCCCTGCTTAAAGCCGTTCAGGGCTGCCCCATTTCCTACCGCTGCAGTTCTTTGCTTGGACTTGAGATTAGCCCCCTATGAATTTATGCACCACGGCCAAAAAAAAAAAAAAAAAAAAGTGCACGTGAATATTTCATACAGTCACACCAAGAACACAATTTACTTAATGCCTTAAAATTCCAAACGTAAGTAACAAAACTCCATCTTTAACTTCATAAAGGAATTAAAGATTTCTCTAAGCAAGTCCCTAAATATTTGCTGAAGGTAAGAGATGTTAATATTTTAACCAAAACCCATTCATCAACATACAGATTACATGTCAAAAACTTTAAAAGGGAATTTAGGAACTTAAGAATGATAAACTTTCCCGTAACGAAACATGTCATTTTATTTGAACTTGTGTCATTAGGACAGTCATTCTGCTAATGTCCTTGGAAATTCAACTCCCCAGCACTTTGTGAATGTCTCAGTTGTGTATGTATATATGAAAGTTTAAAGCTCTATCCTTCATTAGCCTCACAGAAAGAGAGAACTGTAGAAGCATGCCAGAAACCAAAACCTCTGTCTGCTGCCCACCTTCTGCCAAAAGACCAACTGGAGGCAGACAGAGAGATCTGGCTGTAGGGCATGCAGTCCATCCTTCCTCTGGATCAAGGGACCTAATCCCAAGTGTCTCAAGAGGACAACAATAACATGAGTAAAGCAAGTCTCCCGTGAGATGAAAGGGGTGGGACTATGGCAAATCATCTAAAAGGGGCAACCACAACCAGGTCTAGTGAACAGCGTGGTAAAGGAATGCTGATGCAGGGTGGCCAGTCTCATATTTTCAGAAGATGGAAATAGGGATTTTTTTTTTTTTAAGGATAGTAAAGTCATGAACCTTGGAAAGTGATACTTTTTTTTTTTAATTTGACAGAGAGAGAGACAGTGAGAGCAGAAACACAAGGAGGGGGGAGTGGGAGAGGGAGAAGCAGACTCCCCACCAGCCAAGGAGCCCAAAACAGGGCTCGATCCCCAGGACCTGAGCCGAAAGCAGACACTTAACCCACTGAACCACCCAGGCGCCCAGGAAATAGGGATTTTTTTTTTATGTGAAATATCCCAAGTTTCCAAGCACTGTAAGGTACACAAACACATCCACAAGTATGATCCAGCCCACATCCACCAGTTGGCACCTCATAATAATACAGACCTTATTCAGACCTTATTTATTAATTTAATAGTCAGGTATTTGGGCCAACCCTGCACCACACACTCTGCTAGGTGTGGGGACAAACAATGAAGAAATCTATATCCTCATCCAGTGGAGTGGAGGAAAAAGCACACAGATACAATGCATAAACACTGTGATCAGTGCAATGACAGAGCCAGGTAGAAGCCATGGAAGAGTGAGAAAAGGAACCCAAGTCAGCACAGAAAGAGTGGGGGTGGGGTATCTGGGATGAGTCCTAGTAGAATTGAGGCAAACAGAAAGGAAAAAGCAGAGAGGCCAGGCTGCAGCTGAGAGAACAGTAATGCAATGTGCAAGACTAGGGGACCAGGGACCAGGAGGCACCCTGCGAGGTTAAAGACCAGGACAGGATTGGGGGTGGTGTACACCGAGCAGCTGGACCAAGTGAAATTCAGAGAAGAAGGATAGACTGAACACAAATGCCCATAGCAGATAAAACCAAGAGAATGGATCATGTATCACTGTGGAGAAAGCAGCAACTCTGACAAATGCATTCAGAATTTTGATAATACTATAGTAAAATCTTCTTTTTACTAAAGTAATATGTTAAATGTAAAAAAAAAAAAAAATGAAAAGTCATATACAAAGAAGAAAATGTTATATCACCCATAATCCTACACCAACTACTACACAGTTCCTCCCCATCTAGAAATATCCAATGATATTCTTCTCCCCAATCTTTATTTATTTCTCCTTTGATCCTAATTTTTATCTTTTACTTAGACTTCTCCATTTGAGCACATCTACCATAGGCCTCCTCAAACCTTCTGTGATATGAAATGGAGCATAAAAGAGTAAGTCTCAATTTAAAAAATCAAACCAGGGCGCCTGGGTGGCTCAGTCGTTAAGCGTCTGCCTTTGGCTCAGGTCATGATCTCAGGGTCCCAGGATCGAGCCCCATGTGGGGCTCTCTGCTCAGCAGGGAGTCGGCCTCTCCCTCTCTCTCTGATCCTCCTCCACTTGTGCACTCTCTGTGTCTCAAACAAAATCTTTAAAAAAAAATGTTTTTTAAACCAAACCACCTTTCCATAATACACATTATTTATGCCAACCACTTCAGCCTTTACACATAACACAGGTCACAGAGATAGAGAGACTCTATCTACTCTTTTTCATCAGAGAACCCATACTCTAGGTAGGAGGGGCTTAGCTCCATAAATGTATGACCCTGATTAACTGCTTTAACTAAAAGCTGCAATTAAAGTGAAGAGCTGGGGCGCCCGGGTGGCTCAGTAGGTTAAGCATCTGCCTTCGGCTCAGGTCACGATCCCAGGGTCCTGGGATCCAGCCCCACATCGGGCTCCTTGCTCAGCGGGAAGCCTGCTTCTCCCTCTCCCAATCCCCCTGCTGAGCAGAGAGCCTGACATGGGGCTCTCTGTCTCTCTGTCAAAAAATAAATAAAATCTTAAAAAAAAAAAAAAAAAGAAGATGAGCAAAGGACTTGAATAGACATTTTTCCAAAGACGATATAAAAATGACCACCAAGCACATGAAAAGATGTTTAACATCATTAGTCACTGGAGAATGCAAATAAAAACCACAAGATATTCCTCAAATCCTAGTACATGAATGTTCACAGCAGCATTATTCGCAATAGTCAAAAAGGAGAAACAAGCCAAATGTGCGTCAATGGATGAATAAATTGTGGTATGTATAGGCAACGGATTATTATTCAGCCATAAAAAGGAATGACATCTGACACACAGTTCAACATGGAACCTGGAGGACATTGTGCTAAGGGAAATAACCCAGTCACAAAAACACAAATACTACAGATTCTACGTATATCAGGTATCTGGAGCAGTCAAATTCATAAAGATAGGAAGTAGAACGGTGGTTTCTAGAGTCTGCAGAGAGAGGGGAATGAGTGCATTTTATAGTATGTGAATCATATCTCAATGAAAAATTATTCTGAGTAAGCAACTGCTCTTTTGGAACTACAGTATCATATAAAACAACAAAACCAAAACTCTATTGGGTCAAATGCTATTTCCCCGTATTTCCACCCTCGTCAGTTACCTGCAGATACCAGCTTACTTCTCTCTGCCCTTTACCAGAGGAAAAACAGCAACAGGCAGGCCAGTGTCTGAGTAGCTGGGCTACATGTGCACCCTGGCACTGCCTCGTCTACTGAGAAGGGCACACTCGTCCGCTCACTCATGGCTCTGGGGCCCTGGGACCCCGCCCGCCCTGGGCACACAGGTGCCCTGCAGAGTCTCCGGCGGCCACAGACTTACCTCACTGTTGATACCCGTCTCCTTTCTGTCCTGCTCCACTGTCAATTCTCCTCTTACACTCTGCTGGTACTACTACATTGTAGCCACATCGAACTTGAAATCAGGCCCTAACTAAAATATGTCCCAAGTACAACCTCTGCCTTTTTTGATTTCCATTGTTGCTTGTGCTAGGGAGTTGGTTACTGACAAGTTTTACGAGCTCTGGTATTAGAAGAAGGGGCTAAAAAACCAAGGGAGAAACGTGCTCTGAAGGCAAGGAAGGGAGGGAAAGGATAAAGAAGCTGTTTCAAAGTACAAGAACAGAATCAAAAGCCCAATGATTAGGGCGTACTCTGACTAAGGAAGATAATAAAAGACCGGGCTACCAAGTGTGAGAGTCAAGCAGCTCAACTAGGAGCAACAAGAAACACACAGTGGCGCCTGGGTGGCTCAGTCAGTAAGCGTCTGCCTTCGGCTCAGGTCATGATCCCAAGGTCCCAGGATCAAGTCCCGCATTGGGCTCCCTGCACCTTGGGGAGCCTGCTTCTCCCTTTCCTTCTGCCGCTCCCCCTGCTTGTGTTCTCTCTCTCCCTCTCTCTCTCTGTGTCAAATAAATAAAAAGAACTTAAACACACACACACACACACACACACATACACACACAAAGGGGGGGGGGGATGAAAAAAGGCCCAGGAAAAGGCAAACCCCAAGGAAGCAATCCTCAGGATCAGAACAAATTCCTCCCTGCGCCCACATCCCCGCATCTAGTTAAGTGACAGCAGGAGTCGTGGACAAAATTCTCAAGTGGTAGAGAAGCACACCACGTATTTTAGAAACCTTCAAATCACTGAAGATGTCACGTTCTGATGTTCAAAGTAGGACTATTTGTGTTACTTCGGAGAAGTCAAAGCCTGGCTGCAATAGCCTTTATATCATCACAGTCATAGTGCCTTATGGTTTCCCAAGTACATCTAACTTCAGCCTCACAATTATCCCAGGCAAAAGAAAATATCCACCTTCAATTTGCAAATGGAAGGTCTTCTGATTTTACTAATCTCTCCACAACACCATACTGTGTGACTCAGCTGACTGATGTCAGGAGAAATATACATAGTAGTCCACATACAATGAACAAATAGAGACAACTGGAGTCGGAAGCAGGAGAAGCAAATAAGAAATGAACATGGAGAATATGAACAAAAAGGTTATTCTCTAGAAAATGTGTAACATCTGCCATATGCATAGCATATAAATGCAAGTTAAACAGCACATCTACTCAGCAAACAATAGCGGAGCCATCCCACAATGGAAGAACAATGAAGGGAAACAACGAAGGGAAGCAGGTAAGTCCAGAAAGAAAGGAAGATTCTTGGGTTTTGTGTTCATTTTTTAATTAATTAATTAATTTTTTAACTAATCTCTACACCCAACATGGGGCTCGAACTCACAACCCCGAGGATCAAGAGTCAGATGCTCTACCAACTGAGCCAGCCAGGAGCCCCTGTGTTCCTTTTAAATGGGGCAAAACGAACAGGAAAAAAAGTACCAGTGAAAAGGGAAAGGCTGTGAACTTCAACTGTGATCTTCAACATCCACTTTGGCAAGGTTAAAGTAATTTCCTTAAGATCATTTATTGAGCCTTCGTCCATTCATACAGGTACTGTCCAATACACCGATGATGATCTTGTGGCATCTCTCTGACCTCGGAGAGTTGAATCCTTATTAGAAGTAGCACGGACCCGGGTTCCATGCCACGAATTTCGGGGTGATTTTTAAAAGTTCACTGAGTAATGCCTCCAACAAAATGATAACATGCCCAAATGTGTAAAAGATGTATTTTTCTTTCCCAAAGAAGGTGTTCCTGAGCTCCTCTTACTGCCACCGGTAAATTCCTTCAGAAAGAAAGCCAGAGGAGTTGCTTGTTCAAAGACCACAAACCCCTGAGACTGAAAACCTGGAGCCTTCTACTTCACAGCCAAGAGATTTCTTCCCCGCAGCCTGCACTGTAACATAGGTTGTTGTTTTAGAATTATCAGAATTATTTTTATCACAAGTAATTACAGGAATGAGAAGTAGAGTCTTCCAAGCCTTAAGAACCTTAATTCCATCATAAAGCATTAAACAGACATTTTTGAGCTCCGTTTTTAACTACTTTTTCAGGAGATGGTTCTTTCTCTACTCACAAATGTAGGTAACTCAGCACCACTCAATACCTCCCTGGTTTGTCTCTGATCCATAAAAGGCAAGCTTTTTATCTTACAGACTCCAGGTGCATAACAGTTAAAAACTATTCTGTTCACTGATCCTAAACTAGTACATTCACTCACTATCCTATCACCCTGTTTAATTTTCTCCAGAAAACCGATCTGAAATTATTCATGGCCACTACCATATCCCTATCACACTGAAGAAATGGTTCATCAAATATTTGTTGTGCTGACCAGTAACCAATTAATTAACAATACTCCCCAGAAATCTTCAGTCAGCCTCCCCTTCCCTCTAGCCACCTCAGAATACGGGGCTCAATTCCACACAGAGCATGTGGTCTTTGAAAGCAAGAACTGAGGTCAGAACATGTGGACTCAGCCCGGTCACTTCCTGGCAGCTGAAGGAGCTCTTGCTGGCCATAGATAGAGCAATTTATGCATCAGTAAGTATAATAATACACAAACACGGTTACATCCATAAGTAATTTTTTGGGTCACTTTGGAAGAAGCCAGTAAATCAACTATTTTGAATGTGCTAAATAAAAGGGAAGACTCAAGTTTGTATACGGACTTTCCTATACAAAACGCACCTGAAGTATCCAAACAGTTGATACGGGGAAGCTTCTCTATAAAATATTCTATGAAATGAATAAAGAAAAGATGGAATGGGGCACCTGGCTGGCTCAGTGGGTAGAGCGTGCAACCCTTCATCTCAAGGTTTTGAGTTCAAGCCCCACACTGGGTGTAGAGCTTACTCAAAAATAAAATCTTAGGGGCACTTGGGTGGCTCAGTCGTTAAGCGTCTGCCTTTGGCTCAGGTCATGATCTCAGGGTCCTGGGATCGAGCCCCGCATCGGGCTCCCTGCTCCGTGGGAAGCCTACTTCTCCCTCTCCCTCTCCCCCTGCTTGTGTTCCCTCTCTCGCTGTGTCTCTGTCAAATAAATAAATAAAATCTTAAAATAAAATCTTCAAAAAAAAGAAAGAAAAAAGACAATGATAACATCAACATTTTAGAATACCTAATGAATTAATGGACGCAGGCGGTGGCCATCACAAATGGCTGATGATATCACAAAAGAAGGGATAATTAAAAGATAAAAGTTAAAACTTCTTTCTGCCAAAAAGTAGTGATTTTTTTAAACCTGAATAAAAAATGGCAAAAGATATGACAGGGATTTTGGGGATGGAGGGGGCACAGAGTGGAGAGATACGTGCAGGTGTTTCCTGAACTCTTTTATTTTTTTAAAAAGAGAAAAACACCCAAATAGAAAAGCTGGCAAAGTAAAGAAACTAAAAATTTACAAATGAAAAACTAGAAACATCTAATAAATATAAAGGGGGAAAGTTTAACCTCATTTATAATTAGCTGCAAATTAAAATAATGACCTATTTGTTTTAACTGCACTATTGAGAATTCACAAGAGTTCAATTACATGACTCGAGAAAGTATAAATTGGCAAAACCTTCCAAAGGGATCAGTTAGGAAATATGCTTCAAAATATATATTTTTAAGGCACCTGTTGATGCAGTAATTTGAAATCTAGAAGTTCATGATCCAGAAATATTATGTTCATTAAGTGTTCATTACAGCATTAAGTATAAAAGAAAAAAAAAAAAAAAAGAAAAACTCTGCAAACATCATAAATATCCAACAATGGGAAACATTAAATAAACTGTTCGATTTAGTAAAATTTCATTAAATAATCATTCTCATGAACATATAGGGGGAAAAACATGCTTTAGAATATATTCTTAACCTTAAGAAAACACTCAAAATGGTGTGGTAGATATATCAATTTCCTAATACACATTTATAAAGGAAGCTAGAAAGATCAACACCAAAGTATTACCAATCCCTAATTAGTGAAGTTAAGTATTCTTTCCCTTTTATACTCTTCTCTGAACTCAAAAATGTTGGCAATGAACATATATTATTTTCCTATCTGGAAAAACGACACACCACACACACCATTAGCTTCAGTAACATTAAGTCTACAAAACACCCCGGGCAACTCACGGAAGCTCTACGGGCCTGTTTCTTCAGAGATGAAATTCACAATCCCAACCAGATGAGTGGTTTTCGAACTGTGAGATCATGCACGTAAAGTGCTTTCGTATCTGGCCCAGAACGAACATTCAATACATGTTAATGTTGTTTATTACTATTAACCAATGGCTCAAAGCAGTGGCAAACAGAACCTGCCAAGCAAGCATGGGGATTCCAGACCCACAACTCCCATTTCAACCACTTGTCATTAATGCTTTAAATACTGGACTCCTGGATACGGTTTCAATTAAAGAAAAGGTTCCACCATTTTTAAAGTTCTAAAACCACTTAAGTAGATAATCCCTAAAGTCCCTTGGAGTATTATGTCATTCTAAATATGACACATTTCTCATCCCTTTGGAATGTCTGGAAATACTCTTGGTGAACACACAAATAATAAAAATCCAGGTTAAATATATTTGGCATGATTCTAATATACTGCATAATAACTTTTTGTTAACTCTGAGATTCTATGGTGGTTTTCCTCCTAATGCATATTCATATTACACATATTAGTTACTAAAAATTTTCTGAAATTACTTCTCAGTTGGTATCCTGAAACTCCCTGCATTTTTACACAATGCAAAAACAGTGCACTAAATGAAAAAGGTGTCTTTCAGGCAATCTTTAAAGTGCGCCTCTTAACTTGAAAAAAAAAGGGTCCTTTAAACAGTGGAAACCACCTCTCAAATTACTGTTTGGAAAGGACTAGAAAGTAGCATTAACTCTGAGGTCTATCCACTACTCAGTGAAGACACTCTCAAGGACCAAATAAAGCACAGTATTCACTAGTACTGCGTTCCCTCCACGTTAAGTAAGCGCTTCACAGCAAACAGCACAAATTAGTACAAATAATTCTAAAAGCCAGAGAAAGCCCACCAGATAAACTACATTCCTGACTCCTAGGCTTGACAATATTTTATTCCTTGACCTTATTCCAAGTTTACAAATGAGATCAAAGATCAAGTAGTTTCCATGAGCATCTTTCTAAATCAAGATTCCTATTATTCTTTTTTTTTAAAGATTTTATTTGTTAGAGAGAGAGAGAGCGTAGGCGAGACAGAGTGAGCGAGAGTACAAGCAGGGGTAGCTGCAGGGAGAGGGAGAAGCAGGCTCCCTGCTGAGCAAGGAGCCCGATGCCGGGCTCGATCCCAGAGCACTGGGATCATGACCTGAGCTGAAGGCAGCCGCTTAACTGACTGAGCCACCCAGGCGTCCCCCTATTATTCTTAATGAAAAAGGTTAATGACAAGAAAAGGAAAAAATGGCTGCAAGGTCACAAGCGGTACAAGACAGGGTGACCGTCAACACGGTCAACCGACCTTTGAATTAGACTCTCCTCAATCCAGGATCCGCTCTATCTACCTAGAGGCAAATATGGCTTCCAGAACACACATCCTCTTTGATTTCACCCAATTTTAGTTCCAGCTCACTGGCCTCTATTGACTACTTCCGTGACCTGGGGCAAGGTATGTAACCCCTCAGGATCGGTTTACCTCATCTGAGAATAAGGAACAACACTATCTCGTCTACAGTGCAGGCCAGAGTCTTACATGAGCATGACTTTCAGGAAGTGAAAATCAGACTCTGGTTTGACACTCTTTTTCCTACGGGTAGGAAGAGCTGCCACAGCGATTCATACCAGGGTGCCCATCCCCCCAACAACTCTCAAAGCGGGGTCACAAATCCCAAGAAATCCAGGAGATCAAACTATTTTCATCATGATAACGAGGTATCATTTGCCCCTTTTCACCATGCTGACATTTGCACTGACAATGTAAATCAGTAGGGGGTAAAAGGACGAGCACCTCATCCCCAGTGGCCCCAAACTGCACCCACCAGCAGTCACTGTGCTCTTCACTCAACTTGCACTTAAAATAATGCCAGTTTCACTTAAGAGTGTATTTGACCAAGGAGTGAAACAATAAAAAAAAAAGAAAAAGGAGTGAAACATATTAATTTTTATTATATCTCAACCCTGAGCACATATTCAGTCCAATGAAACAGCAAGCACTTCTGCTGCATACGCTCGTCTCAGGGAAAAACACCTGTGTTGTAACAAGGGGTCTGGGAGCAAAAAGAACTAGTCTCTTTTTCCAGGGAACACCCTTCTTACTTAACAGAGGAGCCATGGTTATTCAAACTTGGGTACCTGGCAGACATAGTCTCAAATATTAATGAAATGAAGCTCCTGCATTAATACAAACAGCTGATGCAAGGACACAGGATGAGTTTAAGGATTTTTTCTCATTAAGCCAAAATAACATTTTGTGACAGACTAAAGGCAGAAGCATATATAAGAATCTAGCTTCTAGGGGCGCCTGGGTGGCTCAGTCGTTAAGCGTCTGCCTTCGGCTCAGGTCATGATCCCAGGGTCCTGGGATCGAGCCCTGCATCAGGCTCCCTGCTCGGCGGGAAGCCTGCTTCTCCCTCTCCCACTCCCCCTGCTTGTGTTCCCTCTCTCGCTGTGTCTCTCTCTGTCAAATAAATAAAATCTTAAAAAAAAAAAAAAAGAATCTAGCTTCTATTAAGCCAGACAATAATGAGACTGACAAAAATGTAAAACAATGTCATTCTTCTAATTTTTTGTTTCAAAAGTATTTTTCATTTAATTTTTCATTTTTTCACTTAAAAATATGCTATTTTATTAATATGCAATGGTTTACTGTTGTTCTTTAAATTAATATTTTATAGGGGCGCCTGCGTGGCTCAGTCGTTAAGCGTCTGCCTTTGGCTCAGGTCATGATTTCTCAATTTTAAATTTTTTTTAAACATTTTTTTTTTTTAAAGATTTTATTTATTTATTTGACAGAGAGAGTGAGAGCATACAAGCAGGGGGAGCAGCACGTAGAGGGAGAGGGAGAAGCAGGGAGCCAGATGCTGGGATTGATCCCAGGACCCTGAGATCATGACCCGAGCCAAAGGCAGACACTTAACCAACTGAGCCACCCAGGCGCCCCTCACATGCCCTGTTTTTAGTTACTGCACTCCAAAGACAGTCATAAATCCACTGATCACGAGCCAACTTACAAAACAGTAATTTACGTACATGAGTGAAATTCGGATTTTAAAACAAAACCTAAACAATATTTTCAAGTAAACCAAGGAGTCCTATCTTAACTGAAATAAACACAAATCCAAAGAAGTAAAAATGAAATCTACCATATTTTTTAAAAACTGCTTAATTTACTCAATATTTCAAAAGTGACTGGAAGTCACAGTTAAGAAAAAGCTATGTTCATATCTTCCTTTACCATTTAGAAATCTCTAATTTCTGTGAAAATGTAACTAAATACTATTTTTAAATTTTTTTTTTTTTAGATTTTTTTATTTATTTGTCAGAGAGACAGCACAAGCAGGGGGAGAGGCAGGCAGAGGGAGAGACAGGCTCCCCACTGAGCAGAGAGCAGGACCCTGGATCATAACCCAAGCCAAAGGCTGCTGACCAACTGACTGAGCCACCAAGGTGTCCCTATTTCAAAATTCTATACATGCTAATGGAGGACTCAAAATGGTTCACACTGCAAATGTCCTTTCCAACACAGCAAAAAGCTATAACCAAAAGAGAATTATCTATTCAACATTAGTCTCTCAGAATACAGGGGCTTAAGTACAACAGCCTCCAGGTGTTGACTGTTTCATAAACTTTTTTTAAAGACCCACTTTTAGGATTAAGCCTTAAAATTATCCTCCTCTCTGTCTCTTCCACTTTCTTGAAAACTTATTCAAGAAACACATTAATGATTAACTTCACCAAGCTTTAGTTTTTACGGTCACATCCACTCTTACATTTAATCCAGGAAGAGGAAAAAATTACATAATCTGCTTTTTAAATGTTTTTCCAAATAATCAAGTGGTCTTTTGCTGGTAATCCAGTTCATCAAATTTAAATAATTACATTTTCTTTTTAGTCACAGTGTTGTCCATAGGCTGTATATTTAAGGCAAATTAATATTCAAAAGAGCAAACCAACATCTATGCTTTAAAACACACACACACACAATATAGTCTCCCCACACACACACAGCCACACCTACTCCCTCAACAGACAGAGGAATGAACTGTAAGCTAACCTTCCTCTTCTGCTCAGCACTTCTCATCTTCAGTCCCTTAATTCCTCTAACACAAAAACGTTGCCAATTTAATCATGTGGAAGAGGGGAAAAAGAGGAGCTACATATGCAAACTGTTTATGTTAAACTTAAGCAAGTTTATCAATACTTATCAATATTTCTTTAGAGACTCTCATTTAAAAATACATTAATAATTAATTACCTTGAGAATAAATTACAGAATAAACTAAGTTTTCAGAAAAGGCAAATCAGTAAGCCCATTTCACAGTACTGAACTACCACAAGCAAACTAAAGAGGACTCAAAGGCGGGGTGCTGGGCTCAGTCTGTTAAGTGTCTGCCTTTGGCTCAGGTCATGATCCCAGGGTCCTGGGATGCAGCCCCATGTAGGGTTCCCTGCTGGATAGGGAGCCTGCTTTGCCCTCACCTCTGCAGCTCCCGCTGCTTGTGCTTGCTCTCTCTCTCTCTCTCTCTGTCAAATAAATAAATAAAATCTTAAAAAAAAGAAAAAAAAAGAGGACTCAAAGGCCAAAATAAAATCAGCACTAATTCAACCATTTGACTTAAAATAAAGTTATAGGGGCGCCTGGGTGGCTCAGTCGGTTAAGCGGCTGCCTTTGGCTCAGGTCATGATCCTGGGGTCCTGGGATCGAGCCCCACGTCCAGCTCCCTGCTCAGCGGAGAGCCTGCTTCTCCCTCTCCCTCTGCCTGCCACTCTGCCTACTTGTGCTCTCTCTTTCTCTGTCAAATAAATAAATAAAATCTTTAAAAAAAATAAAAATAAAAATAAAGTTATATATGGGGTGTCTGGGTGGCTCAGTCGGTTGGGTATCTGACTCTTGATTTCGGCTCAGGTCATGATCTCAGCGTTGTGGGATTGAACCCCGCATCCAGCTCCGCACTCAGCACAGAGTCTGCTTGTCCCTCTCTCCCCCACCCAATAAATAAATAAAATCTTTTTTTTTAAGTTGTATTTATAAAGCTAATTTTGCATTCAAGTGACAAATCCTAACCACCAAAGCCTGACTGTGGCCCCCAAAGACCCTCTCATACAATGCTTCTCCTCAGAAGTGAATTCTACATAAACCCACATACTTACAAAGAGAAGTAAAAGTTTGCACACTAAGACCATTACGTGGAGAAAGAATGGTCTCTTCAATAAATGGTGCCGGGGCAACTGGATGTACATAATCCAAATAACTTAAGCCGGACCCCTACTTCACACTACATACAAAAATTAACTCAAAATGGATCAACAACCTCAATATAAGGGCTAAAACCATAAAACTCTTAGAAGAAAACGTAGGGATAAAAATTCAGGACCTTCAATCTGGCAACGGGTTCCTAGATTATACAAACAGAAGAATGTGCAACAAAAGAAAAAAATAGATCCACTGGACTTATCAAAATTAAAAACTTTTCGGGATGCCTGGGTGGCTCAGTCTTTGGCTCAGGTCATGATCCCAGGGTCCTGGGATCGAGTCCCTCATCAGGTTCCATGTTCAGTGGGGAGTCTGCTTCTTCCTCTCCCTCTGCCTGCCACTCCCCTGCTCGTGCTCTCTGACAAATAAATAAAAAAAAAAACCTTTTCTGCATCAAAATGCATTATCAAGAAAGCAAAAGACAACCTACAGAAGAGATAATATTAACAAATCATACATCTGATAAGGATCTAGTACCTAAAATACATAACAAACACAACTCAATAACAAAAACTGTCAATACACATTTCTCCAAAGATATATAAATCACCAACATGCACATGAAAAGATACTCGATGTCATTAATCATTAGGAGAATGCAAAAACCACAATGAGATACGACTTCACACAGAAAAGGATGGCTATAATTTGAAAAGGAGGGAAGGAAGAAAGGAACGGGGGAGGGGAGACAAGTGTTAGCAAAGATGTGGAGAAACACTTTGCATTGCTGGAGGGAATATCAAATAGTAGAAGCTCTGGAGAAAACAGTGTGCTGATTCCTCAAAAAGATAAACACAGAATTACAATACAACCTAGCAGTTCCACGCTAGATATACAACAAAAGAAGTGAAAACTGGTACTCAAACAAATACATATGCACACATTCATAGCAGCACTATTTATAACAGGCAAAAGGTAGAAACAACCCAAATATCCGTGAGTGATGACTGGATAAACAAATTGTGGCAGATACATGTAATGGGATATTATTCGGCCATAAAAAGGAATGAAATACTGATTTATACTACAACTGGGTGAACCTCAGAAACATTATATGAAAACAGCCAGACACAAGAAGTCACATACTGCATGATTCCACTATATAAAGTATTCAAAGTAGATAAATCCAAAGGGAGAAAGCACAGACTGGTGGTACCTAGGGGTTGGAGGAAGGAGCAACGGGGTGCAACTGTTTAATGGGCACTGGTTTCAGTGGGGGGGGATGAAACATTTTGGAACTGGTGGCTACACAACACTGTGAATATACTAAATGCCACTGTTCACTTTAGACTGGTTAATTTTATGCTGTGTGAATCTGACCGCAATTTTTTTTTTTTTTTAATTTGCAAGGATGTCTAATTTGCTAGTCTATACATCTCCACCTCGGTCAGGAATGCTCTCCCCAACTCAGTGTGCCCCTCTCAATACCTTAGGTCTCCCTGGCTCACAGCCTAGATGCAGCTGGAGAGAAAACACTGGGTCAAAAATGACCTATGAAAACAAACTCTACGGGGCGCCTGGGTGGCTCAGATGGTTAAGCATCTGCCTTCGGCTCAGGTCATGATCCCGGGGTCCTGGGATCGAGCCCCACATCGGGCTCCTGACTCAGCGGGGTGTCTGCTTCTTCCTCTCCCACTGCTCATGCTCTCTTTCTCTCTCTGTATCTCTGTGTCTCAAATGAATAAATAAAATCTTTAAAAAAAAAAAAAAACAAACTCTAAGAATGTATATTTACATAAAGACTGAAATTTTATGGGGCGCCTGGGTGGCTCAGTAGGTTGAGCGTCTGCCTTCAGCTCAGGTTGTGATCCTGGGATTGAGCCCCGCATCAGGCACCCTGCTCAGAGGGGAGCCTGCTTCTCCCTCTCCTCCTCCCTCTGCTGCTCCCCTTGCTTGTGCTCTCTCTCCCTCTTGTCAAACAAATAAACAAAATCTTAAAAAAAAAAAAAAAAAAGACTGAAATTTTATGCTAGGGGGAAAAAACACTAGAGAAACATATACACTAAAACTTAACAAAATTCAAAAACAAATGGAAGGTGAGGACCCCTGTGACTGTAAGCAGTGACAAACGTTCAAGTCTGCATGACCACCACCAATGTCTGAAAATGTCAGGCCGCAGAGGACTTCCTCTTAAGTTTCAAACTGCAAACCACAAGGCAGAACTGCACAGAAATTTCTCTGAAACGCCTACCCGTATTTCACATTTGAGACATTGCAGGCAGTCTATTACTTTTTCAAGAGCTGATTCTTAAAGCAAAAAGAATTATAACACTGGCCCTGTTCAGAAATGTTAAGAAGAATAAAGCCTTTCTTCTCAATTACTTACTATGTAACTTACTCAGCACTAAAGCCTATGAGATGCTACATACTGACAAAGAACACAGGAACAGTGTTTGACGCCTTTAGAGTGAATATTTTAAGGATTAAGTGAGAAAAGTACATTATTTTCCAAGAAGTGAAACTGTATCTGTATATGTATTATACAAATAGATCTATGCCTTTAACACTATAGTGATGATTTAAGGACACATCACTCATACTTTTCCCTTAGTGGACCAAGCATCCTGGCTGAAAACTTCACTTAAGGAAGCTTTTTTCAAGGTAAGAAATGCCACCTGGAGTATGCATGGTAGAAACAAATTTAAAATTTGAAGGAATCAAACTGTCTTTCCTTAAAAGTACTTTGACCAAATGACTCATAGCTGAAAAGCTAGCAAATGTGAAGCATGGGTCAGTAAGGCTAGTAGACCCTTTGACTGGGGAGGAACACTGATGACACGACAGGGTATGTCCATCAAGCATCATGCCTGGTGTCTTCCCACCTATTATCATTTAATGCCCAATAACCCTGTTATTCCTATTTAAAATCCACCATGTACACTGAAGTAGGTACATTAGGAAGTTAACTGAACATCAGTAAGAATCATGTAGAGGTGGTTTCATGCCAGTGAGACTTTTATGATTCCCCACTGTAACTCCCCCCCCCAAAAAAGGTGCTCTCAACATTCCTACACATACTAATTTGATAAGTGATCCAAATCATCCACGTCGATGAAAAAAACATTTAGCAGAATAGAATCAAAGACAAAGTATTTCATCTATTTAATGAGCCCTTAAGTTCAGAAGTTGGTGATTAAATCATGGATACTTCTGGAGAGCAGGTGTTAAACTATCTAGGTATGCAACTGCATAAACCACATTTCTCCAACTCTTCAACAAAGTATCACCAGAGACTATGACATGCCTTGCTGAAATCAAATCCTGGTATGCTATAGTGGCCTTCTACGCAATGCTGTCCACGTGAGGAACTCAAGAGCCAGAAATGTCACGACAAGTTCAGTCCACACACCATCTCCATGGATTAGCTAAGACTAGAAACCAGGTCTTTTGACAAACTCAAGTTAAAAAAAAAAAAAAAAAAAAGGGATTCATGTCATTATTTAACAGCATCATCTTTCCCAAATTCCTCAATCCTCAAAAAACCAGGAAGCTAACCTTGACTCTTGTCTTATCTCACACCCATCAAATCCAATCATCTCTTTCTTCAAAATAAGTCCCCAATCTGACCTTTCTCACCTCCTCCACTAAGACTACCTGTCCAAGGGGCACCTGGGTGACTCACTCGGTTAAGCATCTGCCTTCGGCTCAGGTCATGATCTCTGGGTCCTGGAATCGAGTCCTTTGTTGGGCTTCCTGCTCAGCGGGAAGTCTGCTTCTGTCTCTCTCTCTCCCCTGCCCCTGGCCCCTCCCCACTGCTCATTCTCTCTCTCAAATAAATAAATAAAATCTCAAAAAAAAAAAAAAAAAAGACTACCTGCCCAAGCCACCAGCACTACCCACCCAGATTAACTGCTGCACCAGCTTCCTCCCTGGAATTCTGCCACTCTACTACAATCCTTTACCATACAATGGCCAGAGTGACGTGGTTTTTTTCTTTTTCATTTTTTTTTAAAGATTTTATTTATTTATTTGAGAGAGTAAGAGCGAGAGAGAGTGAGAGAGAATGAAAGAGCAAGAGCGCTCAAGCAGGGGGGAGGGGCAGAGAGAGAGGGAGAAGCAAACTATCTGCGAAGCAGGGAGCCCAATGCGGAACTCGATCTCAGGACCCTGGGATCATGACCTGAGCTGAAGGCAGACGCTCAACCAACTGAGCCACCCAGGCGCCCTTCTTTTTCAGTTTTGAAACAACAAAATTGCAGAAAAGTACAGTACAAAGAACTTTCCTCCCCAAACCACCTGAGAGTTGCTGCCAACCTGATGCTCCATCATCCTCAAATGCTAAAAACAAGGATGGTCTAGATAACTACAACAAAATCATCAAGACCAGAAAATGAAGTCTGATTGATGACTATGATTTAATCCTCACAGCCCACCCCAGGCCACTCCTTGTAAGTGGTGGGGACAACATGGGCTCTTACTCCCTGTGCTCTCTGCTCTCCCCTCGGGACACTCTCCTCACCCTGATCAAGCTCTAGCGTCCCACGACCCACTCAGAAAGAGCCTGTCTTCACCCTGCTTGGGCTCTGACTCCTGTGATGTCTCCCGTGCCCTCTCAACACTGACATTCTGTCACAAACCACCCTCCACATCCCACTCGGGCAGACGTGCTGCTCTGGGCCAGAGCAGCTCCCCACACCCCTCCTCAAATTGTGTACCTACCTTGCTCTGCCCCACCTAACGGCTTTAGGACAGAACTGTTCAGGAAGAAGGGAGAAGGGAGAATAATCAGTTTTAAATGTACACAGATTTCACTCTTTGGCTCAAAATCCCCCAACAGCTTTTTAATCTTTCTCAGAATAAAATCCAAACTCTTTTCCATGGTCCAATGGGTCCTAAACATCTGTCTACATCACTTGATCCAACCTATGCTTGCTGGCCTTTATTCAACTTACTAAAAAACTCCTTCTTACCTCAGGGCCTTTACAGTATGTTCTCCAGCTCTTTGAAAGCTTCCCCACCTCCCCAAACCTCAGTAAGTTCAAACCTTATGTCCTTAGCTTTCCCCAGTCTGTTCCCTATCCACCATCCCCACACCCCCATCTATCCCTTGTTGTATCCCCATAACTAGAACAGTCCTTAACACACAGTAGATAATGAATGTCTGCATGATGGCTGAATTCAAGAACTCATATTGTGACGCAAACTAAGCAACTATAAGGCCATCCTGTATGTGTAGGATATATGTACAGATGCGAGAAATGGTAATTTAAAAATATTAATGTTGACACATTACATGGTGCTCTAAAGTATATTATTACTTACAATAATTCCAAGCAGTATCTGCGTTGAGTTTACTTTCTCTTCTGCACAAAGCTCAGAAAAGTGCAATAATTTGCACAGCCAGTAATTGACAAGATCATGACTGGAACTTGGGCCTTCTAAGTACTATTAATTACACCACGCAAGCCCCTCTCTATGTGCAGCACCACTAGTCATCCACTCTCATAATTCCCAACATCCTTTCCTTTGAATTTCCAGAATTACTGGAATGTTTCAAAAGAACAAGCAGCTAGAGGTGCAGAAATACTGTAATTTTCAACCCTACCTACAAATTTATGTCTTACTGAAAGCATAATGCACACCCTGACTACAGGTCTATTACATGATAGCTCTGTTTTTATCAAGAGTTCAGGCAAAAGATCCTTGATAATGGGCATTTTAGCACCATATTCCAGGAGTCAGCAAACTATAGCCCACCACCTGCTTCTGTAACATCATGTAAGCTAAAATTGGCTTTTACATTTTTAAATGGTTGGGGGGAAAAGAATCAAAAGAATAATATTTCATGACACCTGAAAATTATAAGTAATTCTGAGTTTCACTGCCCATAAATGAAGTCTGATTGAAACACCGTCACACTCACTTGTTTATTTCCCAGGCCACTTCTGCACTGGAATGGCAGGGTTAGGTAGTTGCAACAGATAATCATGTGACCTGAAAAGCCAAAAACATTTACTATCTGATCCTTTACAGGAAAAGTTTGTCAGCCACTCCCACAGTCTCTTGGTTTTGCACCTCTCCCAACATACTGACCTCCTCCCTGCCAAGTTCGGGTAAGGTTTCCCTGCAGCCCCTGATTCTTCTCCCATCTCTGCATCTATGTGAGATGTGTAACTGTCTCCTTACGAGATACAGGGGGAAGCCCACATCTACTTGCTCAGGATTCTATCCCAGTGCCTAGCAATGCCATTCATACCAGGTGCCCAGGACCTGCTGAATGAAAGGACAGAAGGTACTAAATTCAGATGAACTGATCTGAAGAACCTTCAAGCTTACAAGAGTTTCTGCCAGAAGATACCAGAAATACAGATTATCAGACTTCCAAAGGAGTCCTACGAATGACTCTATCCCTCGGTTTATTCCAGTCATAAACCCCCAACATCACACAAAATGGATCAGGGTAGGACAGGAAACTGGAGAGGGGGAGTAAAGGGAGAGGGTTAAACCAGCCTGCAGCCCAGTAGTAAAAGGTATTAACAACAACAAAAATGATCAACAACAACAAAAAACAAAACATAAAACAGGAACAGCTCAGGTTTCCAGGCTCAGATGTGAGTCTTCACAAAACTCAGCTTACAGGACAGGCTGCTCCTCAGGTTCAACCACCCCCTCCAAAGATCTCATTCTCCCACATGTCACACTGCCTCTTAGTCACCTAATTTATTCACTCACCTTATGATAAAATCTTTTTAAACACAAATAGATCCAAAAAGCTAAAGAAAATAACAAAATTTCATACATTAATGTGGACTAGACAAAGCAGTCTTGATTGAGAGACAGAAAAATAATAGGTTTAGGTTTAAGGAGATAAAGCCCTCAAGGGCTGAGGCAGAGTTAGATATGGTTCTGAACCAGGGAGCCTAGGGAAAACTGGGACAAGAAACAGACCCAAAAGGCAAAACTGATGGAAAAGGTACAGAAAGGGAAATGGGAGGTGTCTAATAAATTTTCCTTAGGTCAAACACGCATCCCGCAAAAAAAGGGAAAAGAGGGCTCATCTCTGCAATGTGGTTTAAAAACTGTTGGAGCAGAGAAATGTCTTCTCTTCAAAAAGAATGACAACTAATCAATGTAAAAAGATACTAAGAGAATTAGACAATTATCATTTGCAACCCACGGTTGCAAAACACTGATTCAGGCAAGAAACATCAAGGGATGTTAAAACCATTGCATAATTACAAGAACAGATATTCACACAGTCTCACAGTATCTTATTAATTTCAAAAGCAGGGGCGCCTGGGTGGCTCAGTTGGTTGTCTGATTCTTGATCTCAGCTCAGATCTTGATCTCAGGGTTGTGAGTTCAAGCCCTGCCTCGGGCTCCACGCTCAGTGGGGAGTATGCCTGAAGATTCTTTCCCCTCTCCCTCTACCTTTCCTTCTCCCTCCCCCTCTGTACTCCCAGCTCCCACACTCTCTCTCTCTCTCTAAAATAACTAAAACAGGGGCACCTGGGTGGTTCAGTTGGTTAAGCGACTGCCTTTGGCTCAGGTCGTGATCCTGGAGTCCCAGAATCGAGTCCCGCCATCAGGCTCCCTGCTCAGCGGGGAGTCTGCTTCTCCCTCTGACCCTCCCCCCTCTTGTGCTCTCTCTATCTCATTCTCTCTCTCAAATAAATAAATAAAATCTTTAAAATAAGTAAAATAACGGGCGCCTGGGTGGCTCAGTTGGTTAAGCGACTGCCTTCGGCTCAGGTCGTGATCCTGGAGTCCCGGGATCGAGTCCCGCATCGGGCTCCCTGCTCGGCAGGGAGTCTGCTTCTCCCTCTGACCCTCCCCCCTTTCATGCTCTC
>NW_022589707.1:79935327-79987969 GCF_004348235.1 Phoca vitulina
GAGACCCGCATCGGGCTCCCTGCTCAGCAGGGAGTCTGCTTCTCCCTCTCCCTCTGCCTGCCACTCCCCCTGCTTGTGCTCTCTCCCTCTCTCTGTCTAATAAATAAAAATCGTTTTAAAAAAATAAATAAATAAAATAACCAAAATCTTAAAAAAAAAAAAAAAAATTAAGCTGGGAGAACTGTTCCAGATCAATGCTACTTAACTCACAGATCAGTAAAAGACCTCAAAATGTTTGTTACTGACCGATAAGTACACAAATTTAGAGTTCAGAAATTTTTATAGCAACTTGAGAGTAGAATCTAATTTTTTAAATGAGCCTTATTTTTATGTTTTCATTTCTTCCATTTTATTTTTATAGTAATTTATTACTATTGTACTCTCCTTCACCATGTAGAGTCTCAGAAGTACTATTCCAGATTAAGAAGAACTAATGACATGACAACTAAATGCAACGTGTGATCCTGGATTTAAATTTTACATTCATACATACATATATATACACATATATGAAACACAGAGTATATATATTTACTACATACAAATACATACATACGGACTATACATTAGATGATACTATCATAGTAATTTTAAATTTCCTGAGAGTGATAATAACATTGTAGTAGTGTTCTAGAAAAACATCCCTTTTCTTAGGAGACATGCTTAATTATTCAAGGGTGAAGTTAATATGTCAGCAGCTCTTGGGGTGCCTGCGTGGCTCCACCAGTTACGCTTCCAACTCTGTCTCAGCTTAGGTCATGATCTCAGGATCGTGAGATCAAGCCCCTAGTCAGGCTCTGTAGTCAGCGGGGAGTCTGCTGGAGATTCTCTCTCCCTCTACGCCTCCCCCCACTCACACTTACACATGCTCTCTCTCTCAAATAAATCAATCTTAAAAAAAAAAAAATATGTCAGCAACTCTCAATGGCTACTCCTAAATGGCTTAGCAAAGGATAAAGTTGTAGGATGGGTGGGGTGGAGTAGGGTGAATGGTTGGATAAAATATAAACCATTTAATTTGAAAAGATGAAACCTACCCAAGTGTAAATATGATAACATAAATTTAGAGATTAAGTGAAATACCAAGTAAAAACCACAAAGAATATTTTCTATAACTTGACCCTTTGATTGTAAAATTCACATGGATTTGACAATTAAATAATTTAAATGACAATTATTATATATTCATGGGCACCAGGTTTCCACAATATAACAGTTTAGATTTTTCTAGTTTAAAAAGAGAAGACAGGGGGCGCCTGGGTGGCTCAGTTGGTTAAGCGACTGCCTTTGCCTCAGGTCATGATCCTGGAGTGCCAGGATCGAGTCCCGCATCAGGCTCCCTCCTCCGCAGGGAGTCTGCTTCTCCCTCTGACCCTCCCCCTCTCATGTGCTCTCTCTCATTTTCTCTCTCTCAAATAAATAAAATCTTAAAAATAAACAAATAAAAATAGAAGACAGGGGCGCCTGGGTGGCTCAGGGTAAGTGTCTGTCTTTGGCTCGTGTCATGATCCCAGGGTCCTGGGATCAAGCCCCACATCGGGCTCCCTGATCGGTAGGGAGTCTGCATCTCCCTCTGTCTGCCACTCCCCCTGCTTGTGCTCTCTCTCTGTCAAATAAATAAAATCTTTTATAAATAAATAAATAGATAGATAGATAGATAGATAGATAGATAGATAGACAGATAGATAATAAAATAAAATAGAGAAGACACTGGGGCGCCTGGGTGGCTCAGTCGTTAAGCATCTGCCTTCGGCTCAGGTCATGATCCCAGGGTCCTGGGATCGAGCCCCACGCAGGGAGCCTGCTTCTCCCTCTCCTCCCTGCTCTTGCTCTATCTCTGTCTCTCTCAAACAAATAAATAAAATCTTTAAATAAATAAATAAATAAAATAAAAAGACATTAATCAACAAACCAAAACAGTATTTTTACAGATTTAAATTTTTAACCACAAATAACAGTAAGAAATGATTCAATACATAATAAATGTAGTTTAAAACAAAAGGAATCACTTTGGATTATACTTCATACTACTATATTCTACAATAAATTCCAGATGTGTCAAAGAGTTAAATATAAAGAATAACCCATAAAAACAAATACTGATCCTAAAAACATATCCTAGCTTTGGAGAAGAGGAAAATTCATTACCACAGAACACAGAGACAAGAAAGATGAACAGAAAAAAAGTTAAATGAAATCTGACAGGTAAACCTTCAATCTTTACAGTTCATTCATCCAACAATTCATTCATTGGACTTACTAAATTCATGCACTACTCCAAGCACGGGTGTAGGCCCTGCATTTTCAGAGTCTGAATAAAGTGCCTGTGGCACCTGGCCTCATCGAGCTCAAGTCTGGTAAGGAACTGAGCGAACAGTACAAAAAGCAATGTAATGTTCTGGTAAGCACCAAAGAGGAAAAGACAGACTCCAAGAAAACACCTACTGAGGAGGCACTGTATATGGGATGAGCATAAAATAATTCTCTGAGGGTCAACGTCAAAGCTGATGCCAGAATAAGGAATAAGAAACTAGCAAAACGAAGAAGAGGGAAAACAGCAACTCAACAAGGCCAGAGGCAGGACAGAGCCCAGGGGACCATGAACAGTACCAGTGGACAAGGGCAAATGATAAAGATGATATTCTGAAGTACCAAGAAAAACACAAGTTCCTACACAATACATCACTTCGAGGGGAGTGTACATTCCTGGTAGCCACCTGCATTTATCCACCTAACAAAACGGAATGAAATACAAAGCCCAAAACTGGAGAGGTAAGGAAAGAGACAGAACTGCATGCTAGTGTGTTCTTTCTAAAGACACTCTAAAAATAAATGACAGAAACTATAACATTTCTCATATCTTTGTACTTCACATAGACTTCTGTTTCCCAGAAAATTACTCTTCCTCTCCCCAAAACCAAGTGGGCAAATATATCCAATAGAAGTGGTACTTATAAAAAGGAAACCACCAAAAAGCCTAAAAATGTGGAACTATGTAAATTGTAATGTGTTGGTTTACATTAGAAATGTGTATGAGTATAGATTAGAAAGGACCCAAAATATATCAAGTAGTAAATAATGGGGGGCACCTGGGTGGCTCAGGCGGTTAAGCGTCTGACTTTAGATTTCAGCTCAGGTCATGATCTCTGGGTCATGAGATTCGAGCCCCAAGTCGGGCTCCGTGCTGGGCGTGGAGGCTGCTTAAGATTCTCTCTCTCCCTCTCCCTCTAGACCTCCGCCCCCCCCCCAAGAAAAAGGTTGTAAAAAATGACATTCCGTTTGTATATATGGACAAAATATAAAACATTTATACACCTTTAAAGTGCTTAAATTTGAAGTGACAAAAAACATTCTGTAACCACTGGTTGCTCTGCTCAGGATTATTTATGTTCACTTGTGTCTTTTTAATTCAAAACATAAACAAAAGAACTGAAAGTATTATAACACTCTTCTTCCCATTCTTCAGAACTAACTGCTGATATTATAAAAAATGGCTAAATTAAAAAAAAAAAAAAAAGCTAAGCTAACCCTTTCAAACAAACCCTGAGTACGAAGCCCCGCTCCTACTTCTAGGAGCCGGGATGTTCTGCTGTGACCCTCACAATCCAGCTATGGATCGTTTTATAGGAGTCAGAGAATCCCAGGGACACATCCACCAACGACGGATAGTACTGGAAAACTTTTACAAACGGTAGTATACTTTTCTCTCACTTGTCTAACTTTCTGATGCAATGCTATCTAGTTGATATAAGTAACAACAGGTCGAATGCATTTATAACATCACAACCTATGAATATACTCCCCATTAATAAACACTGATTTTTCCCAATTTAGTCTATCATACAGTTACAAAGTTTCTGGAGTTTTTGTGGGGTTTTAATATAAGCTCATTTTTAGTAAGTTAAAAAACACTACTTACTATAATACCAGATTATTATTAAGCTTCTAATAAAGCAAGGCAAAAAATAACTCCCCAAATCATGCTTATTGGTATCCACCGGGTAATAAATCACATATCTGCATTACGAGTTCCTAAGTACAACTGTAAATTAATCATCCAACTATCAAAAACCAATCACAGCTTTAAAAGAGAACTACGTATATCATACAAAAATAAAATCTATACCAATTTTTCCAATTAAAAAGCACGTACTGGGGCACCTGGGTGGCTCAGTCAGTTGAGCATCTGACTCTTGGTTTTGGCTTAGGTCATGATCTCAGGGTGGTGGGATCGAGCCTCCAGCGTAGAACCTGCCTAGGATTCTCTCCCTCTCCCTCTGGCCCTCACTCCCACACCCCTGCTCAAGTGCTTTCTTGCTCGCTCTCTCTTTAAAAAAAAAAAAAAAGGTATTAAGGATATAAACACAAAACATTTATTTGTACAAAAATATCAAATGTACCTTATTTGTACAAAAATATCAAATGTACCAAATATATATAAGGTATATATATTTACTTATACTATTTTTCCTGAAATTTTCTTAAAAATAGATTCAGATATTAATCTGTTGCCACCTACTGGTTAAATTCATACTTGAATAGTATCACTGCACATTAAATATTCACTATAGTTAATACAAAATACAGAGTCAAAAATGTGTTAGTAATGATCTTTACAAAATTCTACTCAACTACTCTGATAAATTCAGCTTTGGAGAAGTTTTGTTTTGAAGTTCTGAAGTTTTTTTGTTTTTTGGGAGGGAGAAGTTTTTAAAGCTACATCATGAGTTATGATACCTTGACTTTTAACAATACTCTAACAAAATTTTCATTAGTGTGTTGGGAATGTTTTAAAACTAAAATACCATTGTAATTTATGAAAAATATAAAATCTTTATTTAATTAAAATACTTCCAGAATGTTATTCTTTTTTTATTTACAACTCAAATGATTTTATGTGTCAGTTTTCCAGAATATTGGAGTTATATAACCTAGGACATTGTCATCTTTTTTACAGTTGATTTGTCAGAATGAGGACAACACCCGAAGAAGGCCCACCTATTAATTTGTTTATTTTGCATTTTAAATATCTTTTACTCTACAGCAGTCCCTCCCCCTCCTTCCTTTTTTTTTAATACAACCACTGGATAAAGAGTCAGTTGTCCCACTCCACTGCTTTTTAAAACCACTCTTTTAGTTGCCCATATTTAAAAAGCTAACAAATGTAATACATGGACTTATTTTTGGATCCCTATCATAAAAAAAAATCAACTATAAAAAGTAATTGTGGAAATGTGAATAGAAGATTGGGTTTTAGATGACCACAGAGAATTCTGTGACTTTGTTAGATACAATAATGAACTGTGATTATGTAAGAAAATGTCCAAATCTTTTAGTGACTGCTATGGACTGAATTATATCCCCCCAAATTCGGATATTGAAGCCTTAACCCCCGGAGTGATGGTATTTGGAGATGGAGCCTTTGGCAAGTGGTTAGGTTTACTGAGATAAGGTCATAAATCAGACTGGTGCCCCCCCCCTTTTTTAAAGATTTTATTTCTTTCTTTGACAGAGAGAGACACAGCGAGAGAGGGAACACAAGCAGGGGGAGTGGGAGAGGGAGAAGCGGGCTTCCCGTGGAGCAGGGAGCCCAACGCGGGGCTCGATCCCAGGACCCTGAGATCATGGCCTGAGCCGAAGGCAGATGCCCAACGGCTGAGCCACCCAGGCGCCCCCAGACTAGTGCCCTTATAAGAAGAGCTAGCAGAGTCTCCCTCTCCCCGTAAGGACTCAGCAAGGAGGCCATTGCAAGCAGAAGGAGGGCCCTCACCAGAGCCTGACCCTGCTGGCCCCCCAATCTCACACTTCCAGCCTCCAGAACTGTGAGAAAATTCATTTGTTGTTTAAGCCCCGCAGTCCATGGTATTTTGTTATGGCGGCCTGAGCTTAGACAGTGATGCAGCAAAATAATAAATCAGGTAACTGCTGGGGCGCCTGGATGGCTCAGTCAGTCAACTGTTTGCCTTCCGAGGACTCTCGTATCAAGACCCAGGTAGGGCTCCCTGCTCAGCAAGGGGTCTGCTTCTCCCTCTGCCCCTCCCCCGCTTATGCTCCCCCCCTCTGTCAAATGAGTAAATAAAACCTTTAAAAAAAAAAAGAATAAATAAATAAATCAGATATCTGCTTTAAAATATATTCACAAAAGGAGCACCTGCTGGCTCAGTGGGTGGAGCACAAGACTCTTGATCTCGGGGTTGTGAGTTCAAGCCCCATGGTAGACCCTACTTAAAATATATATATATATATATATATATTCACAAAAGGGGGAAAGAAATAGATACAAGACATGGAGCAAAATTTTAATAATTGTTAAATTTAAAGGACAGGCATTTGCATTTATTTTTTTTTAAGATTTTATTTATTTAGGGCTCCTGGGTGGCTCAGTTGGTTAAGCAACTGCCTGGGGCTCAGGTCATGATCCTGGAGTTCCGGGATCGAGTCCCGCACCGGGCTCCCTGCTCAGCGGGGAGTCTGCTTCTCCCTCTGACCCTCTTCCCTCTCGTGCTCTCTATCTCTCATTCTCTCTCAAAAAAATAAATAAAATCTTTAAAAAAAAAAAAGATTCTATCTATTTATTTGACAGAGACAGAAAGAAAGCACACAAGCAGGGCCAGTGGGAAAGGGAGAAGCAGGCTCCCCACTGAGCAGAGAGCCCAATGCGGGGCTCAATCCCAGGACCCTGGGATCATGACCTGAGCTGAAGGAAGACACGTAACTGGCTGAGCCACCCAGGCACCCCGACATTTGCATTTAATATGCTATTACATCAACTTCTAACTTTGAAATCGACCGTAATTCAAAAAAAGCTTTAAAAAAAGAATGGAAGAGGGCGCCTGGGTGGCTCAGTTGGTTAAGCGACTGCCTTCGGCTCAGGTCATGATCCTGGAGTCCCTGGATCGAGTCCCGCATCGGGCTCCCTGCTCGGCAGGGAGTCTGCTTCTCCCTCTGACCCTCCCCCCTCTCATGTACTCGCTCTCTCTCATTCTCTCTCTCTCAAATAAAAAAATAAAATCTTTTTAAAAAAAAAAAAAAAAAAGAATGGAAGAGGGGCGCCTGGGTGGCTCAGTCGGTTAAGTGTCTGCCTTTGGCTCAGGTCATGATCCCAGGGTCCTGGGATTGAGCCCAGCACCCAGCTCCCTGCTCAGGGGGGAGTCTGCTTCTCCCTCTCCCTCTGCTGCTCCCCCCCGTGCTTGTGCGCTCTCACGCACTCTGTCTTACTTTCTCTCTCAAATAAATAAAATCTTAAAAAAAAAAGTCCTGTTCTCAAGCAAAGACTAATAAATATAATTTCATCTTTTATGTATAACTCTGGGTCATCAGTGTATACAGTATTTAACATCTGTGTCCCCAAAAACATGCCCTCAGGAATTTTGAATAGAGGTATACAAGGCCATTTTCTGTTTTAGTAAAAAGATTCCAGACTAGTTTTTGATGTTCTTCAATGTTTATTTCAGTCAACTCATTCATTCCACAAACATTTAGTGGTCACCTACTGTGATCCAAGTAGTACGCACTGGCGTCAAGGGAAAAGGACGAGATTAAGAGACAATTCCCATCTTCAAGAAGCTCACACAACTGCAGTGTGTTGAATACTGTAACAAAATGCTGAAGGAAGAAACACAACATCAACCTGTGATTCCAGAATTTAGGAAATACCAACTGAGCCTTGAGTGCTGAGTCATATTGGACAACAGCAGTTCTCAAAGCAGGTCCATGGACACCAGTGGCCCCCACGAATAACACTGAAATACAGTTTGCTTTTTTTCATTGACTGTGCAAGAATAATGGCGCATAAAAGTGTTGGTGCCTTAATATGAATCATGACAATGATCCTTACTGGTAGTTGTATTATTCACCATTACAAAAATAAAATGCCCTGTTTAAGAACATCCTTAATGAAGAAGTAAAAAATGGGGCACCTGGCTCACTTGTTTGGTGGAGCGTGGGACTGTGGATCTTGGGGTTATGAGTTTGATCTCCATATTGGGTGCAGAAATTACCTAAAAAAGAGTATCTTTAAAAAAAAAAAAGTAAAAATTATTTTTATTGATCTTACCCTTACACATGTATCTTCTTAAAATTCTGTGTGACAAAGTCGGAAATGTGCATCAAGAACTCCTGGTACACACCAAAATATGATGGCTATCTCAAGAAAAAGCACTTGGGTAATCATTTGAGTTGTGAGTGGAACCAGTCACTTTTTTCACAGAACATCATCTTTACTTGAAAAAACAACAGATACACAAACTATACTTATTCAGACTTGGCTGCATGGATGACATTTCTAAAAACAAATAAAACAAAACAAAAAACCAAATGAAGCAAGCTTAGAAATTTAAGAAAAACAAATGAAAGAGTATTGGTTGCCAATGACAAAATTCAAGCTCTCAAGAGAATATTCTGTAAAACTTGTATCTGCCACCATAAGCATGACAGGTCTCAACACTTAAACACTCTTCTAATGAGATATTCATGAGCATTACTTTTGGACACTGCATAATGACATGTGTCAACATTTGGAATATCTGCATAACTCATTTTCCAAATGACCAACACATGATGTTACAAGATTACATAGAGGGGAAAGAGTCATTTAAAGTACAAGGAAATCAACACATTTTACTGTAACAGCATAGGAAACGTTCATCAATCTGGGTTTAGATTCCACAACACTCACTACCTTGCTTCTAACACTTGCCAGGTTTCAGTGTAGTAAGAAAGAATATGTATGATTATCTGAAAAGGCTAGTAAAATATTCTTTTCTAACTACATACCTATTCAAGACCACATTTTCTTCATATACTTACTTCAAATATATCACAACAGATTGAAGGAAGAAGTAAACATGAGAATCCAACGGTCATCTATTAAGCCAGACATTAAAGTGGCTTATAAAAACATAAAACAACACCACCTCTTTTTTTTTTTTTTAAGATTTTATTTATTTATGTGACAGAGAGAGGCACAGCGAGAGAGGCAACACAAGCAGGGGGAGTGGGAGAGAGAGAAGCAGGCTTCCCGCGGAGCAGGGAGCCCGATGCGGGGCTCGATCCCAGGACCCTGAGATCATGACCTGAGCCGAAGGCAGACGCTTAACGACTGAGCCACCCAGGCGCCCCAACAACACCACTTCTCAACAAATATTTTGAGAAAGTTATTTTTCATTTTAAAAAATAGTATTTATGTGCCCATTTAAAAAAAAACATTATAAATAATTTTTAACTTAAGTTTAATTTCTAATACACTGAATATTGACAGATATAATCCACAAAAACAAAAGCTCTTTGGGAGTCCTCCTCTTTTTTTTTTTTATTTTTTTTTTAAGATTTTATTTATTTATTTGAGAGAGAATGAGAGACAGAGAGCAGGAGAGGGAGGAGGGTCAGAGGGAGAAGCAGACTCCCTGCTGAGCAGGGAGCCCGATGTGGGACTCGATCCTGGGACTCCAGGACCATGACCTGAGCCGAAGGCAGTCGCTTAACCAACTGAGCCACCCAGGCGCCCGGGAGTCCTCCTCTTTTAAGTGTGTAAAGAGGTCCTGAGACCAAAATGTTTGGGAACTGCTGTTACACAAGTTGAAGAGAAAGAAGTAAGAACATTTCAAATAGCACATACAGAGAACAGTTTTACTGTCGTTCACTATACATGTACCCCCACGGTGTACTCTCGCTCCACGGGCCCCCAGCGATGGTGGTCCATTCTAGGACACTCTTCCACAGTCTAATATGGGGTTACCAATCTGCTAGAAACTATGAAGAAAACGACCATGAAGGTGCTGATTAAAAACCCAGTGGCTTTCCTATGACTAAAAGATAAACATTTTTTTGGTCACCGATTCTTAACAGTTCAGGATTTTTTACTGAGATCACCTCTTGATGATCTTTGTTGTAATCAACCAACAACCTCCCATGCCCGATTTTCAAAAGGTACAACAGATGATATTTTCAGACATCATGTCATATTCTTAAGACTGATTTCCCAATCACAGAACAAATCAAATGAACTAAATTTTTTAAAAAAGAACACTAAACCTTGATGCTAGTTAAGAATTTCTGGGGGATGTAATAAAATATTAGATAAACATTCACACTGTGAACAAAAACAGCATGTAAAACAGTTACATCTAAAAGAACAAACTTAAAACTATACTATATAATCTTTTTGTTGTTGTTGTTTTTAAGTAATCTCTGCACCCAATGTGGGGCCTGAACTCATAACCCCGAGATCAAGAATCGCATGCTCTTCTGACCAGCCAGGCGCCCTGTACTATATAATCTTACGAAGCTAAACACTAACTCTTACACACTAGTCTCCTAACAGGATGGAGCCCCTTCCTTACAGTAAGCTTTAAGTCTATCTTTCCAAAAAGATTCTTTCCAAGCACACATTAATCCTAATCTAAAGAAAACGCTTCAGTGTCCTAAGGAATTTTCAAGTGCCCCTGAAAGGGACGCCCTGGACGCCGGCACTGCCCACTTTCCTATTTTAATTAACAGGTGGCGTCCCAGATTGAACCCACCAACTTCTACCTACCTTCACCCACTTTCCAAGATGGCAATTCCTCAACTATCTCTCAGCCTAAAACTCAGCAGGTAATAACAAGACTAGACAGGTCCTAATGAATCACCTAAATATCCAGAAAGGCTCCTTGCAGCCAGAGAAGAGAGAGAAAAATGACCCCATCACCTGGACAACAAATGTGAGGGTTCACCATGCCCTCTACAGGGGGAATCACGGACTTCTAGGACATCTGCATGGTCTTCAGAAATGCACATCCCGATAACTGAACATGCTAAAACTATCCCAGGCTAAGAGGGAATAATAGCTGTTTGTTTTTTAATGGGAAATGTAAAACATGTCCTCCTCTCTGGCATGTTAGTGTTAAAATTACTTCACTCCATCAGTCACAGAAACATACAGCACCAAATACAAAAATAAGAAAATTTCCTCAAAAAGGATGACCATTCTCAAATGAGATTTTTTTTACAGACCAGATTTATATTCACAAAACAGCCCTCCACTGGAAAGAAAATCGTATGATCAGAAGAAATATGTTAAAACCAGACAAAATAATATATAAGAAAAGTACATACTTACATACGGCTTTTCAAAGCATTTCTGGGCCCTTCGCACATTTTACCTCAGCTGGTGTGGGAAAGGCTAAGCATCATTTTGTCACAGCCAACTCCACTCAGAGGCAGAGGGGGGAGGTTTGAGAAAGGTACAGGGCACTCACAGTGTCGAAGGGAAACGGTGCGGAGACAGAAGGGTCAGCATGGAGGCAGCCCTGGATGATCTCAACCACCTTGTTTGGGTCCTATGCGTAGAGGGCAGGATCTCTAGTCACTGGGTGCAGGGCTCAAATTCTAGGGAGGAAACTCCAGGTTCAGATTATGTCAGGTGCCTAAGGGAGGACAGAGGATACCCTCCATCATCCTACCTGCACTTCCACCAGCACTCTCATACAACCCTGTATGATTCAGCAAAACGAAATAAAGGTCTTTTTTTCAAAAGATGATGAAATGACAAACAGCAAAGAAACAACACATGCCCACCAGGGAAGATGAAGTTACTGTTTTTGAAACACACATCAGTTTTCTGACATTCTAGAAATCCACAATCTTTGACATAAATATAAAACCCACACCAAGGGGCACCTGGATGGCTCAGCCACTTGAGCGTCCAACTCTTGATTTTGGCACAGGTCATGATCTCGGGGTCATGGGATGGAGCCCCGCATCCAGCTCTCTGCTGAGCGGGAGAGTCTGCTGGGGGTTCTCTCGCTCCCTCTTCCTCTGCCCCTCCCCCGCTCATGCTCTCTCTCTAAAATAAATAAATAAATCTTTAAAACACACACACACAAACACCAAGATGTGACACAGGAGAAAGTAGACAGCAGTCCAATTTCTTAATAATCCTCTATGTCTTCATTTCTTTCTGGTTGCCACATAGATACGTAATTAGATATACCTTCTCAACTAGTATAAAGCATCCACACTTAATTATTTATCACACTTTCCCTGGACTCTAAGGCATGATTAAATGATTTCCTTCCAAAGACTACAGTTTCTGAGCTTATACTTAAAATAACTTAAAGTTTCAAAACCATCTGAAGAATGTATGATACAGTATCAACCAATTACTGTCTTCCACAGACAAGTTCTCTGAGTTCTTTCCATACATATCAAATTAACCCTCACAGCAATCTCACCAAGTAAGAACAACAATGATCCTCAATCAGGAGTGATTTTGATATTCCCCCCTCCCCCAATGCCCAGAGACATCTGGCAATGTCTGGAGACATTTTTCATTTTCAGTCTGATTAGCTGCAACCGGCATCTACAGCTCCAAGGTCAAAAACTGCTGTCTATAATCACTCTCCATGTTACTGATGAAAACAAGTTCAGAAAAATAGAGTAATTTCTGAACAATCCATGTCATCCAAGAAGTAGCAAAGCTGCAATTTAAACCTATGTAAGCTAAAATTATAAGAACTAAAATTAAAAAATATATACTAATAACATCAAAAATATTAAATACTTAGGAATAAATATGTCCAAAGATGTGTAAGAACTGTACACTGAAAACCACAAAACTGTCGCTGAAAAGAAACTAAAGACAACCTAAATGAAAACATATCATGTTCATGGGCCAAAGACTCAACACTGTTAAGATGTCACTTCTCCCCCTGCCAAATTTATCTACAGATTCAATACGATCCCAATCTAAATAAGCACTTTTTGGTAGAAACTGACAAGCTGATCCTAAAATTCATAGAGAAATACAAAGGATTTAGAATAATAACAACAAAAAAAAAACCTTTGAAAAATAACAAAAATGGAAGACTTGAACCACCTGACTTCGAGGTATTATTAAAGCTACAATAATTAAGACAGTAAAGCATCAAGACAGATGAAGAGGTCTATAATCAGTAGAATAGATTTGAGTCCAGAAACAGAATACACAAATATGGTCAATTAATTTTTGACAAAAAAAAAAAAAATGCAATTCAGTGGAGAAAGAATAGTCTTGTCTTTTCTTTTGAACTCACAACCCTGAGATCAAGACCTGAGCTAAAATCAAGCATCAGATGCTCAACTGACTGAGCCACCAAGGTGCCTCAAGAATAGTCTTTTCTACAAAAAGTCCTGGAGAGGCGTCTGGCTGGCTCAGTGAGTAAAGCATGTGACTCTTGATCTCAAGGTTGTGGGTTTGAGCCCCACGCTATGTGCAGAGATTACTAAAGAATAAAATCTTTAAATTAAAAAAAAATAGATGAAAAAGTACTGGAAAAATAAACCCATTGTAAAATAAACTTTGATCAATGTAGTTAATTTATGTGTTTGATGTACAAAAATCAGCTCAAAATGGAAAAAGTAAAGGCTAAAACAATCAAAATATCTAGAAGAAAACATAAGAAGACTATCGTGAGACTACTTTGGGCAAAGATTGCTTAGAACAAATAAAAGAAAATTGTGCACAAAAGAAAATTGGTTAACTGGACTTCATCAAATTTAAGAACTTCTGTTCTTTAAAAAATTGCCAAGAAAATGAAAAGACAAACCATAGCATGTGAAAAAATATTTGCAAATCACACATCTGATAAATCACACACACTTGTACCCAAAATATACAAAAGAACTGTCAAAGCAAACCACCCAATTTTTTTTAATTGTTGAAAGATTTAAATAGACACTTCATCAAAGAAAATCTAGTGATGGCAAAATAGCATGTGAAAAGATAGATGCTTACCATCATTAGTCATTAGAAAATGCAAATTAAAACCATGAGACACTACCACACACCTGTTTGAATGCCAAAATATTAAAAAAGATTGGCCATGCCAAGTGTTGACAGGGATGTGGAGAAATTAGCACTGGTGGGAAGAAAAAATGGTAGAGCCACTTTGGGAAACATTTGGTACTTTTTAAAAAAGATACCCTTTATTACATGACCCAATCGTCCCACATCTATTTATCCAAGAGAAATGAAAGCATATGCCCATATAAAGACCTATTCACAAATGTTTACCAGAGCTTCTTCATAAAAGCCAAAAACTGGAAATAAATGTCCATCAATAAGTAATAAATATAAACAAATTGTGGTATATCCATATAATAGGATCCTACTCAGTAATAAAAAGAAATGAGGGGCGCCTGGGTAGCTCAGTCGTTAAGCGTCTGCCTTCGGCTCAGGTCATGATCCCAGGGTCGTGGGATCGAGCCCCACATCGGGCTCCTTGCTCCGCAGGAAGCCTGCTTCTCCCTCTCCCACTCCCCTTGCTTGGGTTCCCTCTCTCACTGTGTCTCTCTCTGTCAAAAAATAAATAAAATCTTAAAAAAAAAAATGAAATACTGATACACTCAAAAAGATGGATAAATATCAAAATAATAATTGTGCTGAAAGAAGCCAGACACAACAGGATCCATGTTGTACTGCTCTATTTATATAAATTTTAGAAAATGCAAACTCATCTACATGACAGAAGATCGGTGGTTATCTAATAAACAAGGTGGAGGAAACGGAAGGAGAGTAGGGAAGGATTACAAAGTGACAGGAAAAAACTTTGGGTAACAGATATGTTCATAATCAAGATTGCAGTGATGGTTTCACAGGTGTATTCATACATCAAAAACATATCAAATGGGGGCACCTGGGTGGCTCAGTCGGTTAAGTGTCTGCTTTTGGCTCGGGTCATGATCCCAGGGTCCTGAGATCAAGCCCTGCACTGGGCTCCCTGCTCAGCAAGAAGGGGAGTCTGCTTCTCCCTCTTCCTCCCCCTGCTTGTGCGCTCTCTCTCTCAAATAAATAAATAAATAAATAAATCTTAAAAAAAAAAAAACTATCAAATGTGTACAGATTATTGTACATCAACTACACCTCAATAAAGTTGGTAAAAATCCAAAACAAAAAAACGTATGCAAATGGTCTAGAAGAATATATACAAAAATGAAAATGGTACAAGGAATGTTGAGTTCACTCTCAACATCAATTTTTAAATATGCCAATTAAAAGAAATGTATATCACTTATTTCATATCTCATGTAATTCCAAAAGGGTTTGTGGTCATGTATAATAAAACTAGACTTGTTAATAAAACCATTAAACAAGAAAGTAAAACTGTCATCAATTAGAATTTGAGAGAAAGATTTCAACTGATAATCGCAAAACAGGAAAAGACAGCCACCTGTAAAATTTACTCCTTTCCTGAACTAAAGCTAATTTTATTAATCAAAATATCAGGTAAAATAACTTCGCATTTTGTAAAATTTAACACAACTTATTTTATATTCCTTCATCTTTCATCCTCTTTGTCCCATATGTCAGGAGTTCTCTTTTCCATTTGCAAATTCTCTTTCAAATTCTTTCTCACCAATTCAAGCCATTTCTGGAATGAGGCTGAACACCGATGACCCTCTGCAGCAGCCTCCCAGCCTTTCCTCATTGCCTATTTCTCCTCATTCCAAAGCAAGCTGAACAGTTCTTCCAGAGATGGCTTTCCCAGGGTCACTGTCCTGATGAAGAATCTTAAAACAGCTAGCTTACTAACAAAAGCTGACATCCAAACAAGACACCAAGACCTTCCATAACCTGCTCTTTCCCCAGCCACCCTCACACCCCACCTGTCATCGCCTACTCTGGATTCACAACAATTTGGACTCAAAATATCTGGGGGTGGGGCCAAACAAGTTCTACCCAGGCAGGATGAATCTTACATACACTAAGTAAGATCTGAAAACCTACTGGTATAAGCAAGGGTCTTTCACAGTAGAAACTCGGCCGGGCTCCCTGGTCTCACCTCCTAACCTTCCCAAAAAGGCAATGAGTTCTAAACACACCAATCATCTGCAGAATCCATCTCGCTCTCTCGACTCCACGCCTCTTCACAGAAGCTGCTTTTCGCTCGCTGCAACGTCACACTCTCCCCAGTCTGGCCGTTCTCCCTCCACAGCCCCCAAGCATCCCAACTACAGATTTGGCCTGAATGTGGAAAAGCAGGTAAGCTTCAAATAAACAAGGAAGAAGGAAGGAGGGATAATGAAATGGAGTATGTAAAAGTAGAGAGGAAACGATAGAGCCAAAAAGAGGCAAGAGAATAAACTGCTGTCCTCGGTCCCAAACATAAATGACATAGAAAATGTGTACCCAGTCGGCTTTTGCTAAGGGGCCTGGAGAGCAGGGTATGTTCACAAGGTAATGAACAAGACTGAAGGGAAACAGTAGGAGAGATGGAAAAGGTTGGTGAGTAGAAACCTGTGAGGAGGTGCCAGATGTCTCTCAAAGGACCAACTGCAAAATGGCAGGCAAGTGCAAAATTCATGATTAAGAGGAACAATATTTTAGCAATACCTGACTCTTAAAAATGGAGGAAGGTGAAGGTCAGAAAACCTGTAGAAAGTTGTGTGACCAACTACCAAGCTCTCTCCCAGAACATAAGCCTTTGAGGAAAGAACCCTTTTTCATCTTTCATTTCACACACACATTCATAGTTGACTCACTTTGAGTACATTTCCATTTAGCACCTGGTATTTCAATACCCTATTTAATTAGATTATCAAGCACTGGCTATTACTCTCTCATTTTTCACCAAACGATACTTCTTAGTTTACAATGTCATACCCTTCTATTTTTCAGTTAACATTCTCAGCAGAGGTTGCAAACTTCTTCTGCAAACACCCAGGTAGCAAATATTTTAAGCTTTGTAAGCAGTATGATCTCTGTCGTAGCACAAAAGCACATAGACGCAGTGCGTGAAGAAATGAATGTGCTTCAATAAAACTTTATAGACACTGAAATCTGAATCTCATATGATTTTACATGTCACAAAATATTCTTTTGAATTTTCTCATTCATTTAAAAACTTAAAAGCCATCCTACCTCACAGAACACGCAAACACAAGTATTTGTTTACTGTTTTTGGCCAGCAAGCCATAGTGTGTGGACTCCTGTCCTACGTCCTAACCTAAAAAAGGGTCATCTGTACAGCTCTTCCATCATTCCAGATGTCTGCAGCACCACTACTAACTTCAGCTGCAAGTCTTTCTGCTAAGCCCCCATTGTTGGGTAACCAACGGAAAGGCCTTCTTTTGATGTAAACGCATTCAACTTCACCCAATTCATATTAAAAAACAACAACAACAACAAAAAACATGCTTATCTAGTTTCTGATTTAAAATACTGACAGAGGGAGAAAGGGATTTTTTTTTATTTTTTTTTTTGTTATGTTAATCCCCATACATTACATCATTAGTTTTAGATATAGTGTCCACGATTCATTGTTTGTGCATAACACCCAGTGCTCCATGCAGAACGTGCCCTCCTCAATACCCATCACCAGGCTAACCCATCCTCCCACCCCCCTCCCCTCTAGAACCCTCAGTTTGTTTTTCAGAGTCCATCGTCTCTCATGGTTCTTCTCCCCCTCCGATTTCCCCCCCTTCATTCTTCCCCTCCTGCTACATTCTTCTTCTTCTTTTTTTCTTTCTTAACATATATTGCATTATTTGTTTCAGAGGTACAGATCTGAGATTCAACAGTCTTGCACAATTCACAGCGTTTACCAGAACACATACCCTCCCCAGTGTCCATCACCCAGTCACCCCATCCCTCCCACCCCACCCCCCACTCCAGCAACCCTCAGTTTGTTTCCTGAGATTAAGAATTCCTCATATCAGTGAGGTCATATGATACATGTCTTTCTCTGTTTGACTTATTTCGCTCAGCATAATACCCTCCAGTTCCATCCATGTCGTTGCAAATGGCAAGATCTCATTCCTTTTGATGGCTGCATAATATTCCATTGTATATATATACCACATCTTCTTTATCCATTCATCTGTTGATGGACATCTTGGCTCTTTCCACAGTTTGGCTATTGTGGACATTGCTGCTATAAACATCGGGGTGCACGTACCCTTTCGGGTCCCTACTTTTGTATCTTTGGGGTAAATACCCAGGAGTGCAATTGCTGGATCATATGGTAGCTCTATTTTCAACTTTTTGAGGAACCTCCATACTGTTTTCCAGAGTGGCTGCACCAGCTTGCATTCCCACCAACAGTGTAGGACGGTTCCCCGAGGGAGAAAGGGATTTTAAGTAATTGTGTAAAGGGAACAAAAAATGACAATTCTTATACTGATGTCAAGTGTTCAGAGTCCATTAGGACGAATCTCAATTCACAGTCCAGTTTCTCTCCCACAGATTCAAAAGTTAAAAACAGTAGCTTCTCAGTTTGATAATAAAATTATCTAAACCCATTCGCACATTTTAAAGAAATGCACAAGACCAGAATAAAGAATTGAATAATATGACCAAATATACTGCAAGAAATGAAAAAACACTGTATTAAAAATAAGGAAAACACATTATATAACAATAAGTAGTTACAACAGAGAATGAGGTAAAATACAACTGAAACACCATACCTTTTGAAGGATAAAAACTTCTCAATTCCTTTATTCATTCATAAATATTTATGTTATGCATGAAGAAATCAATGTTTTTGGAATATAAAGCTGGGCAAGAAACAAGTTTCCAAAATGGATTTGGCCAATGGGCATATGTTCTATATATACTCATAGCCACTAGCCAGACGCGTCTATGTAAATTTAAATTAACTTATATTAAATAAAATTAGAACTTCAGTCCCTCAGTCACAATAGCCAACTTCAAGTGATCAAGAGCAGGCTCAATGGGCGTCTGGGTGGCTTAGCCGGTTAAGCGTCTGCCTTCAGCTCAGGTCATGATCCCAGGGTCCTGGGATCAAGTCCCACATCGGGCTCCCTGCTCAGTGGGGAGCCTGCTTCTCCCTCTCCAGCTATCCCACCCCTGCTCGTGCTCTCTCTCTCTTTCTCAAATAAATAAATAAACAAAATCTTTAAAAAAAAAAAGCGCAGGCTCAAGGTTGCCCTACTGGACAGCACAGAACAGAACATTTCCACCATCACACAAAGGCCTGTTAGCACTGGTGTAAAATATGTTCTATGCTTTCCTGTATCTACTGACTGAACATAAAAACAGAATCTTAACTTCTTTCCTTCTTCAAAAGAAAAGTGTAAAATGTTAACCACTTGTTTCCTGGAAAGTACCATGTAACAGTTTTTCTTCAGGAGTATTTACTGTATAAGAAGCTGGGGAGAAAATAAGTCTTCCTAGGTTGACTCACATGGCAAAATAATCATTTTGTATGCTTTCACCATGGCTTTAAAATTTTTATATTTAGGAATTGAGTATTTCATCATCCTCCCTTTTCAACCTCCTTATTAACTTCAAACCACTCTCAACTGTAATACTTCATTGTCCTGGAAAGTGAGTAATTCTGATGATCACACAATTCTCTTTCCACTGGAAAACAGCTCCTCCTTGTCACCTCTGCCCAGGGCCTGGCACTTGGAGCCCTAAAATAATTGCTGCATGAAAGGTCAATGAACTTGAAGTCTCTCTAGTACTGTCAAAACAATACAAAAGCCAGATTCCATTGCACAACTACACGTATTAATGGAACTTCAGGTCTTTGCTGCTCCTTATTTTTATGACACTTTGTTGGCTATAAAATTTAAATAGCACCACACGTTTGTGGGGATAAGTTTTCTGGTTCCCCAAAAATCAAGGACTTCTGAAAAGTGAAAAGTCTATAAGGGAAAGAAAAATAACAGTCCCAGAACTATATAATTAACATAGAATTTCCTGTTATTTAGCTATTAAACAGACTGGCTTTTAAATGAGTATGTACAGGGGCGCCTGGGCAGCTCAGTTGGCTAAGCGTCTGCCTTCGGCTCGTGTCATGATCCCAGGGTCCTGGGATCGAGCCCGGCATCGGGCTCCCTGCTCAGCAGGGAGCCTGCTTCTCCCTCTGCCTGCCGCTCCCCCTGCTTACGCTCTCTCTGGCAAATAAATAAAATCTTTAAAAAATAATAAAAATAAATGAACATGTATAAATATCATGGGATATTACTGGACTTCAAAAAGAGGTCATCTTGACACATGCTATAGCACGGATGAACTTTGAGGATATTATGCTCAGTGAAACAAGTCACTCACAAAAAGTCAGTACTACATGACTCCATTTATATGAGATACGGGCACCTGGCTGGCTCAGTCGACAGAGCATACTACTCTTGATCTTGGGGTTGTGAGTTCGAGCCCCACACTGGGTGTAGAGATTACTTAAAAAAATAAAATATTAAAAAAAAAAAAGATCTAAAGTTGTCAAACTCTTAGAAACAGAAAGGAAATGATGGTTGCCAGGGGTCCGGTAAGGGGGAAAAGCGGAGATGTTGTTTAATGGGTACAGAGGAGTTTCAGTTCTATAAGATGAAACTGTGTGTACACACTGTTGTACTGTAAACTTAAAATGGTTAAGATGGTAAATTTTATGTTGTGGTTTTTTTACAATAAAAGAAATGAATATATATAAATTACTTCTTATAAATGACAGAAAACTGGCTCTAAAGCAAACCTGACAAACTTTTCTAAAGAAAATTTAAACTGTCATGTATTAAATGATTTACAATGATCTCCAAAGGGGTATCCATAATAACTGGCTGCTACTGAAACTTTCTCTTCAATATTTTAGGAAATACGCTATCTGGGAAGCTTCACAAAGATATTTTACTATAAATATATTTTAACGATACTATATGTAGGAAGGGTCAATTTGTATTTCTCCACTGTAGCAAACAACAGTGCATTAAATTTTGTCTCAGTCTTTTAAAATTAAAAAAAAAAAAAATCAAATGGTTTTCATAATAGTACCTGGTGAAAAAACATTTAATGAAACTCTGGTTTCTTCAAGAGTCTCGTGCTCCACCAACTGAGCCAGCCAGGTGCCCCTGAAACTCTGATTTCTAATAGGTGGAGAGTCTGAACATGGGATGATGAATAAGTTCTGGAGATGGACAGTGGTGACGATTGCAAGACAATGTGAACGTACTTAATGCCACTGAGCTGTACATATACTTACAATTAATTAAATTATCAAAATGGTAAATGTTATGTTATGTATATTTCACCATGATTAAAAACAAACTCTGGTTTCAATAAGAAGGAGAAGCTTCAGGGCGCCTGGGTGGCTCAGTAGTTAAGTGTCTGCCTTCGGCTCAGGTCATGATCCCAGGGTCCTGGGATCAAGCCCCGAGTCGGGCTCCCTGCTCAGCGGGAAGCCTGCTTCTCCCTCTCCCACCCCCCCTGCTTGTGTTCCCTCTCTCGCTGGGTCTCTGTCAAATAAATAAATAAAATCTTAAAAAAAAAAAAAAAAGCAGCAGCTTCTATGTGAGTCATTTGCAATAGTTTATCAACCATTTTTTTTTAACATTTATTTACTTATATGAGAGACAGTGCGAGTGGGCGCCTGAGGGGGTGGGAAGGTGGGGGGCAGAGGGAGAGAGAGAATCTTAAGCAGACTCCCTGCTGAGCGAGAAGCCCAATGCAGAGCTAGATCTCACCACCCTGACATCACAACCTGAGCCTAAAACCTGGAGTCGGACGCTTAACTGCACCACCCGGGTGCCCCATGAACCATTATTAAGTCATCTGCACAATTAATTCTAAACTACCAATAACACAGATATCTCAAGGGTCTCAGTTATTCATAAAAAATACGATTACATCACAATTGGAAATTTTCCTTAAAAACAGAAACTTAGAAAAACGCAAAACATTTTCAAATTGATCCACAAATGACACATATTAATATTAATGAGACTATAACTGCTCGGCAAACTTAATAAGTCACTGTTTGGCACAGAAAAGTTTGAAATATTTTCTAACCAAACTAGTTCTGTACAATCAGGTGATACATTTTTAAAAAGGGAATGTTTTATTAAAGAAACATATTTGACCTTGGATCAAGGACGCCTCATAAATATCCATGTGAAAGTCCTAGGGCCAAATACTGGCTGAAGCCCAAGAAAGAGACAATGGAATGGACACAAGAAGAAAGATCCTTTAAGTGACTATTTAATAAGTAATGCCTGGCCTAATATGTACAAGCATTATACTAAATATATCCCATGACTTCTTATTTAATCTTCACAGTAACCCTGTGAGATGGACACTTGAATTAATCCTGTTTTACAAGTAAGGAAACTGAGGCACGAGAGGGGTCAGACAACATGCTCAAGATTACACAGTGCGGGACTAGACGGAGCAGTCACACGGGTCACCAAAGCCCACAGCACCTGTAGGTGTCCGGGGCGCATCACAGGTGTTACTCTTGGCTACCACCTTTATAGCTCCCTGTGAAGTAAGTAGCCTGCAGTTCCATGACCCCTATTTTCAGAGAGGAAATGGGAGGTTCAGGGAGGATAAACCACAACCTCAAGAGTCTCAGGAAGCAGGCAGCAGAGCTGGGTCTGAAACCCCAGTCTTCTCACTCCTCCCCCAGTGCCTTTCCTCCTCACTGTGCCTGACCTGTGTGCTGGCTTAAAAATATGTTCACAAATTATTTAATCTGCCTCTCTTCAAAGAGCAGAGCCTCCACTCTGCCCTCAGTAGCTCACTTCTAACCAATAAAATGTGGCGGAGGGGGCAGGTGTGAGACTTCCCAGAGGAGGTCATGAGAAGCACAGCAGCTTCCTCCCTGCTCCCTCGGATCATCACTCTGGAAGAAGCCAGCTGACATGTCGTGAGGACACTCAAGGAGAGGTCCACACGGCAAGGAACTGAGACGTCCTGCCAACAGCCATGTCAGTAAGCCAGCTTGGAAGGAGCTCCTCCAGCCCCAGCCAAGTCTTCAAATGTCTGCAACCCTGAGCCAGAGCCGCCCAGCTCCACTGCTTCCGAATTCCTAACCTCAGAAACTATGCAATGATAAATGTCTGTGGTACTAAGCCATGTGGGTTTTCTTCCCCAGCTTTACTGATGTATAATTGACAAAATTTTAAGATATTTAAAGCATACATCCTGATGATTAAGCCCTTATGTTTTAAGGTAGTTTGTTGCAAAGTAATAACTAATAGAACTAGGAAGGAAAACACACATCATCTCACACGTGACCAACACCCTACAATCAAGAGTGTAGGCTCTGCAGGTCACCTCTTAATAGAAGCTGTATGACCTGGCTTAAGGGCCAAGTCCTCAGAATCAGTTTTGTCATGTGTAGTATGACAAATAATCAGCTCACTTTAAATAACCCCCCCATTTTACAATAATCTTTCCATTTACTGTACCTCTAGTCACTATGAGGACTAAAGGGAAGAACGTGTCCGGCACTCAGCACGGTGCACACAATGAAGGTTTAGTAAACGTTCACCGTTACTAACTTTTTAATCTGCACTTCAGTAGCAGCCACCCCAGTCTGATAACCATGCTTCAAAAATTCCCAATTCTCCATAGGGAACACCTCCACTAGCCACCTAAATTATCCGTTAGTCTTCTTTACTGGTCCTCATTTACTCCTCTGTTGCACGGGACACACATTCAAACACAGGCCCCGTCCGTCGGCTTCCAGCGAATAAACTACTGCAACACGGTTCTCTTCAGGTCTCCGCTAGTGCTGCTGCTCGTCCTCCCACCCCTTCAAAATGTGGTCGTCCTCAGCATTCTCGTAATTCTCACACAGCCTCAGTTAGGACCTTCTTGCGGATGGCCATCGCACTCCTAAACGTATTATTATGGCCGATCTCATCTGAGTAGACAGATGAGATCCCAATTTCTCCAGCTCAACAGCCACATACGAATGTCTCACAAATACCTCAAACTCAACAAAGTCTCAATTTTTTGCCTCCCCCCTTACTCCTTATGTTTCTTCCCCTCGTCCCCGTGCCCCACCCTGCTTCTCCTCTTATGTTCACTGACAGACCAAAATCTTCAAAGTCAGACGATGACATATGCAAAGTCATTAGAAATGCTCCCCCTTCTGCTCTCCACAATCCTGTGAGGCACTGTGCTGGGTGCCAGGGGTACATGGCAAGCAGGACAAGGCTGCCCCCAGGAACTCACAGTCTAGCTGCTTCCAATCCGCTGCCAAGTCCTAATGATTCCACCTGTGCACACGCACATTCCATCCCTCCTTTCCATTCCTCCCACAATCCCCCAGCCTTGTGCACCGAGATCACTGCAAGAACATGCGAAAATGTCTCCAAATCTTCAGTCTCTGCCACAGACCTCAACCCATCTTTCACGTAACTGCCCATTATCTTAAGCAGGTGATCACGCCACTCCTCCTCAAAAATCTGCAATGGTTCCCACTGCTTACAGAGAAAGTCCGAATTCCCTAATGCTACCTTAGTGACTTTTCCACTCGAATCACCTTCTGCCTCCTGCTGTGCACTCCAGGTATGCACTGAGACATTCAGGACCTCTCACTCTCCCTCACACTCAGGCCTGTTGTCCACCTATTCCCTCAGAACGTCACAGCCTCAATGAAAACCCCCTGGGTAGTCAGCAGAACTAACTGAGCCTTCCCTTAATTTTACACAGCACAATGCCTGTACTTCTCTTTGCTATCCCACCCTTTCCACTTTTCATCACTGCTACTTGTTTACTTGTTTATTTGCCTGTCTCTTTGAGTAGGTCATAAATCCCCGGCTGCCGCTAATTAACTTGGCAATCTCGAGTAAGTCATGGCATTATCTGAGGTTCAATTTCCTCATCAGTAAAATGAAGGGGTTAGATTAAGTAATTGCTAAGGAACTCCCAACTCCGAAGTTCCATAAGGATGAGTCTTATTTATCTTTGGAAAAAGAAGCACAGAGGAGCCTGGGTGGATCAATCAGTTAAGCATACAACTTTTTTTTTTTTTTTAAGATTTTATTTATTTATTTAATTGACAGAGAGAGAGAGAGAGATAGCGTGAGTGGGAACACAAGCAGGGGAAATGGGAGAGGGAGAAGCAGGCTTCCCATGGAGCAGGGAACCCAATGCGGGGCTCGATCCCAGGACCCTGGGATCATGACCTGAGCCGAAGGCAGTCGCTTAACCAACTGAGCCACCCAGGCGCCCCAAGCATACGACTCTTGGTTTCAGCTGAGGTCATGATCTCGAGGTCTTGAGACTGAGCCCAGCATCAGGTTCCACACTCAGCATGGAACTTGCTTGAGATCCTCTCCCTCTCCCCTCCATGTACGTGTCCATTCTCTCTCTAAAATAAATAAATAAGGGGCGCCTGGGTGGCTCAGTCGGTTAAGCATCTGCCTTCAGCTCAGGTCATGATCCCAGGGTCCTGGGACTGAGTCCCACGTCGGGCTCCCTGCTCAGCCGGGAGTCTGCTCCTCCCTCTCCCTCTGCCCCTCCCCCCTGCTAGTGCCCTCTCTGTCAAATAAATAAAATCTTTTAAATAAATAAATTAAATAAATAAAATCTTAAGAAAAAACAAAAACAAAAAAGAAAAGGCAGCACAGCGCAGCTGTAAGATTAGACCTCGTGGTCAGACAGGTGGTCTGAACCCCAGCACGCCACCCTCCAGCACTCAAAAATAAGCCTAATGCTTAGCCTTTGCACCTGAGCTCATCTGTAAAATGAGAATAATAATAGTATAATCTGCAACAAAACTAAGAGGCAACCCAGAATGGGAGAAGATATTTGCAAATGACATTACAGATAAAGGGCTGGTATCCAAGATCTATAAAGAACTTCTCAAACTCAATACCCAAAAAATCAAGTAATCCAGTCAAGAAATGGGCAGAAGACATGAACAGATACTTCTTCAAAGACATACAAATGGCTAACAGACACATGAAAAAATTTTCAACATCACTAGCCATCAGGGACATACAAATCAAAACCACAGTGAGGTATCACCTTACGCAGTTCTAATGGCCAAAATCAACAAGACAGGGAGCAACAAATGTTGGCAAGGACTTGGAGAGTTCCCCTGAACCCTCATACACTGTTGGTGGGAATGCAAGTTGGTACAGCCACTCTGGAAAACAGTGTGGAGGTGCCTCAAGATGTTAAAAATAGAGCTACCCTATGGCCCAGCAATTGCACTACTAGGGATTTACCCCAAAGATACAGATGTAGTGAAAAGAAGGGGCACATGCACCCCGATGTTCATAGCAGCAATGTTCTAAATAGCCAAACTGTGGAAGGAGCTGAGATGTCCTTCAACAGATGAATGGATAAAGAAGATGTGGTCCATATATACAATGGAATATTACTCAGTCATCAGAAAGGATGAATACCTACCATTTACATCAACATGGATGGAACTGGAGGGGATTATGCTAAGTGAAAATAGTCAAGCAGAGAAAGACAATTTTCATATGGCTTCACTCAGATGTGGAATATAAGGAATAGTGCAGAGGACCATAGGGGAAGGGAGGGAAAACTGAGAGGGAGACAAACCATGAGAGACTCTGGACTCCGGGAACCAAACTGAGGGTTACAGAAGAGAGAGGGGTGAGGGAATGGGGTAACTGGGTGATGGGCATTAAGGAGGGCACATGTTGTGATGAGCACTGGGTGTTATACGCAGCTAATGAATCATTGAACACTACATCAAAAACTAATGATGTATTATATGTTGGCTAATTGAGCATAATAATAATAGTAAGAGTATGATCTGTTAGAATTTTCAGAATTTTTTGTTTGTAACATCATTTGTTTTTTTTTATAATAGCTTTAGACAGATACAATTCCTTGATCATACAATCCACCCATTTAAATAAAGTGTACAATTTCATGACTTTTAGTATATTCAGAGTTCTGCAAGCATCACCACAATCAATTTTAGTGTATCTTCATCACCCCAAAAAGAAACTCATAGCTATCAACAACAGCTCCCTATTTCCCCTCCCCCCAGACTTAGGCAACCAGTTCTCTATTTTCCATCTCTATGGATTTGCCTCTAGAAATGTCATGTCAATATAATATCTGGTCATTCATGACTGGCTTCTTCCATTTGGTATACCGTTTTCAAATTACATCTACGATGTAGTACATAACAGTAATTCACCGTTTTTATTGCCAAATGATATTCCACCATGTGGATTTACTACATTTTGTTTATTCGTTCATCAGTTAATGGATATTTGGGATATTTCCACCCACCATTATGAGTAATGCTGCTCTTTCGGTTTTAAGTAATAGAAACCCCAACTCAACCTGGCTTACATAACTGGAAGTCCAGCAGGTAGCCCTTGCTTCAGACAGAGTTTCACATCATTTTCAGGACCGAGTCTCTCTCCACCTTTTGGCTAGGCTCTGTTCTCTGTTCATTTGCAAGATCTGCCTGGTGACAAAATGGCTTCAATAACTCCATTTAACAACCTCTCACAGTCAAACCAAAGAAAGCAAAAGCTTCTTCCAGATCCTCAAGCAAAAGCCCTATGATGAGCTCTAGGTGGGCTCTAACTGTGGCTGAAACAGGCCATGCTCTATCCCTGGAGTGCAGGACAAACAGGAAAAGACCTGAATTACCTGAACCAAAAATAGATAAGGGATAATCCCCATACAAAAACTGAGGCCTCCTTCCAGTAGGATAAATGGATTCTGGACAGCTAAAAATTTAAAGAGCCCAATTTCAAGCTGTTAGAATTAAACATAAGTACCTGTTAAGCATTTAGTAGAATGCCCAAGACACAAATGCTTAATAAACGTTAGTTGTTCCATTAGCTATTTATGGATATGAGATAAACCACAAGAAAAATGATAGAATCCGACACTAAAGGAAAAAAAGCCAATCTCATATAGCTCAATGTCATATATACTCAGCTCAAAATTAAGGCATATCCAACCATATTTGCTTTTTCATAGTGACATACAAGACTACATCTTTATCAAAAAGAAGGAATGAGGCTTATTTTCAATCTTTAAAAACTTCAGGTTACAGAGTCAAGAATCTCTCCCCTTTAAGAGGGATTTCTCTGGTCTTACAGAAAATATGACAGGCAAAGCTTGGGAAAGTGAAGTCCCTGAGATGGGTAGTGCTGCAAAGCACAACACTACGGCTCAGGCCTGATACCCACCTTCACCCTTTATTAGCCAAAGTTCTCAACTCTTAAGAAATCTTTTCATGGGAAAATATCACTTTTGGGGGGGGCGGGAAGGGGGCGTTTTGTTTTAAACATCACTTTGATTTCTTAATATTAGCTAACAGGAAACTAGAATTCCCTTTATAAAAAGTGGTTTTTCAATCTTACCCAAAGTACATTTACTTCATAAAACAAGGGATACCAAACGTTTATTTCCCTCTTAGACTCTGCCTAAAAAGGACTAAAAAGGGGCACCTGGCTGGCTCAGTAGGTAAAGTACTCAACTCTTGATCTCGGTCCCAGGGTCCCAAGAGCCCCACATTGGAGGTGGAGTTTACTTTAAAAAAAAAAAAAAAAAAAGTAAGAAATAACAAGTGTTGAGGCACTTGGCTGGGTCGACTGGAAGAGCATGTGATTCTCAGGGGCGCCTGGGTGGCTCAGTCGGTTAAGCATCTGCCTTGGGCTCATGTCATGATCCCGGGACCCTGGGATCGAGCCCCACATCCGAGCTCCTTGCTCAGTGGGGAGTCTGCTTCTCCCTCTGCCCCTCCCCCCCACTTGTGTGCACACACTCTCTCTCTCTCAAATAAATAAAATCTTAAAAAAAAAAAAGGAAGACATGTGACTTGATCTCAGGGTCGCTGAGTTCAAGCCCCACACTGGGTGTAGAGATTACTAAAAAAAAAAAAAAAAAGTAAGTAAAAACTTTAAAAGAAAAAAATAACAAGTGTTGGTGGGGACGTGGAGAAAAAGGAACCCGCTTGCACTGCTGGTGGGAATGTCAACCGGTGCAGACACTATGGAAACAGTATGGAGGTTCCTCAAAAAATCAAAAATAGAAATACCATTATGATCCAGTAATTCCACTAGTAGGTAAAGAAAACAAGAAAACAAAAACACTAATTTGAAGAGATAATATATGTACCCCTATGTTCACTGCAGCATTACTTATGATAGCCAAGATACGGGAGCAACCCAAGTGTCTACCAATGGATGAAGAGATAAAAAAGATACGGTGTAAGTGCATGCGTGCAAACATAATGGATTATTACTCAACCATAAAAAAGAATGAGATCTTGCCATTTGCAATAATATGGATGGACCTAGGGGGTATGATGCAAAGTGAAGTAAGACAGAGAAAGACAAATACCACATGACTTCACTTATATGTGGAATCTAAAAAACAAAACAAATGAACAAACTAAGAAACAAAAAACAGAAACAGACCAATAAATACAGAGAACAAACTAACACCGGATGGTTGCCAGAGGGGAGTAAGAATGGAGGAACAGGAAAAATGGGTACAGTGGGGAGGGAGTACAGACTTCCGTCATGGAATAAGTCAGCCTTGGGGATGAAAGGTACAGCAGAGGGAATACAAGCAATGCCACTGTGACAGAGCTGTTGAATCACCATGCTGTACATCTGAAACTAATATAACATCGTGGGTCAACTACAGTTCAATTTTAAAAAATTTAAGCTGGCCAAAATAAAGGCATGTGCATATTTAGATAAGAAATTTTCACCACAATTCCACAGCCTGCCTTTTCCTGTTATAAAAATCTCTAAAATACAACTGAAATATCATAAAACTAACAGCTGCCACTTACTGAGCGTTTACTATGTGCAGAGTGTGTGTGTGTGTGTGTGTGTGTGTATCTCACTTAATCCTCCCATTTATTCTCTGAGAGGTAAGTACTCAGCTCTACTTTATGATGAAGAAATTGAGCTTTAGAAAAATTAAATTATCGGGATGCCTGGGTGGCTCAGGTGGTTAAGCGTCTGCCTTCGGCTCAGGTCATGATCCCAGGGTCCTGGGATCGAGTACTGCATCGGGCTCCCTGCTCGGCGGGGAGCCTGCTTCTCCCTCTGCCTCTCTCTCTCTCTCTCTCTCTCTCTCTCTGACTCTCATGAATAAACAAATAAAACATTAAAAAAAAAAAAAAGAAAAATTAAATTATCTAACACCACTCAGAAAAGGGACCCCTTCAAAACCCAAACCCTGGTCAGCTACCTCAGACAGCAATATCAGCCTTAGCAAAGAATATCCAAAGGTAAGCCAGACTTTGGGAAAATGGGAACCCATCACCTCTTCTCTGCTAAGCTGGGGAAGTGAGATAGCCTTTTCCTACACAAAGTAATAGACAAAGACCAGGATCCTCTAAAAAGTAAACTTATCTTCGAGTGTCCCTCAACTTGATGACAAAGATGCTGCAGGAAGTAGCATGAGTGGAGCTGAGGGAAAGAGAACACACCTGCTCTTACTGTTAGACCCACAGTATCCTGTGAAAGGACAGTGAAAGTCTCCGCCTTGTAGCTACTCAAAAGCAAAACAAAATATAAGTTTTCAAAGCTAAGACAGAAAACAAAGTTATACCTTTTTTAAAATCTACCTTATTATACACTAAACTTTTCTACCTGACTTAACTTCCATCCCAGGCTTACCGTATCTGCACGTGACAAACAGTCCAGACCTGTGTGGCATGCCAACAGTCACCTCCATTCAGGGAAAGAGAATACATTTTGTTTTTCCAGACACTAAAGGGAAGAGTTAACAATAAGGTTCCTGTGGTGCCTGGCTGGCTCAGCCGGTACAGTGCGCAACTCCCGATCTTAGGGCTGTGGGCTCAAGCCCCACACTGGGGTCAGAAACTACCTTCTGTATCAGACCCAGAATTGCTTGTCTTTCTGCAGATCGATTGGTGGTTTTGAAGACCACTGAATCACTCTAACCAGCTCAGGCACCAAACAGGGTAAGTAACTTAAACCAAGTAACTTCGATCCTTCATGAGGGAGAAAGGAAGAAGAATGAAGGCCTGAGAAATGTGAAGCTGCGTCCACCAAGCCGCTGTGGGGAGCCCCACAGGGGACGAGGGGAAGGCCGGGCAGCGAGGACCCCTCACCTGCCAACTCTCCCAGAACTTTTTCCACTTTACATAGAAGAGTTCTCTGTAAAATTGTATGTAGCATTCTGCTACTGCAACGTAAGGGTGACCAACACCTGTGTGGGTGCCACGCCCCTATTTTTGATTTTTTTTATTTATTTTTTTTTATTTGCAAGAGAGAGAATGAGAGAGAGCACGAGAGGGAGGAGGGCCAGAGGGAGAAGCAGACTCCCTGCTGAGCAGGGAGCCCGATGTGGGACTCGATCCCGGGACTCCAGGATCATGACCTGAGCCGAAGGCAGTCGCTCAACCAACTGAGCCACCCAGGCGCCCGATTTTTTTTTTTTTAAGTAAGCTTTGTGCTCAACTTGGCACTTGAACTCACAACCCAAGATCAAAAGTCACATTCTCTACCAACACCCCTAAAAAAGTGACTTTAAAAATATTATGTACCATATCTGGAAGCTATAGAAATATAGAAAGAAGAAAACAAAAATGACTCATTGTCACCATCCAGCAAGATATGCACTGATAGGATTTTGTTAATATTTTTATATATTTCCTTCTAGGCTTTTTTTCCATTCCTGTGTTGTTGGTTTTTTTTAATTAATCATTGCGTATATGATTTTGTATTCTTTCCTTATTTAATATTTTGTCATGAACATCTTTAATGTCCTTAAAAACTTTTTACAACCAATTATTGACTGTGTAACATTATAATCTATTTAACTAATTTGCTTAAACATTTTTCTATTCTAGACAAATGTTTCCTGTTTTTAGGCATTATAATATTTCAGTGAATACCTTTGTCTGCATTTCACATTTTTTAGATTATGTAGAGTCCTAGACTGGAAAAATTGAATCAAGGCAGTGAACCTTTTTAAGCCAAATTTTGGAAAGCTCTTGTAAAGAAGAGTCAACAGGACTAGAGCTAGCCAGAACATGAAGAAGATAAGCAATAAAAAAATGACAGCATTAGTTTGACTGAAAATGTTACACTTAAGGAAGAATAAGACAGTTGGGAGGACTTGTTTGGAGATGGGAAAAAGATTTTATTTTAGGCACATGGAATCTGAAGTAGCACATGGCCAAAAGAAGGTGCATTGTAGGGAGTTGGTGCCCAGCTGGGAGGCTGGGACTTAGAATACGCATCGCATCAGGGATGGTTAGGACAGCAAGGTCAGCTTCCTGATGGAGGAGGGCTGGGGCCTCAGACTGCGGGAATGCTTGGGCAAAATGAAGGAAAGAAGCTAAAGATCAGAGTAAAGAGGACAAATAAATGGGCCAGAGAAGTCCAAGGAGAATGAGATTTGAGAAAAGTTCGTTAGATTTATTCATTTAGTTCATCATTGATGGCTTTCATATTTCAAGGGTTAGTGTTCTTCTATCTGTCTTGACAGTTTATGAAGAATTTACCTGTCATGGTCTTGTCTCATCATCTGATAAAGGCAGATAATGTTATTTGTGTTGGTGGCTAAGGATTAAAGAGATTTTTGTCTTGCTCTGTTTGTGTTAAAGGTTTAATAGGACCCCCAGATTTTTGACACCAAATCTTGTGTTCTGTTTCCAAAAAAAAAAAAAAAAACAAACAAACAACAAAAACCAAACCCAAACAACAAAAACAAAAAAATGTCTTTATCTGCATTTGCCAGGTTTTTGAGCTCGTACCCTGCCTTGATTCCAGGAGCATTATCAGCCAAGGTTAAAAGTAGCACAGTCTAGACTTCTGGAGGCGCTAGAGTAACTTGTGTGGACAGGTATTAACAAGAGAATTTTTTCTTTTCTTTGTTTTGGTGGGGGTGCCTTATTTTGTCTAGTATGTCTCCATGGGAACATTTCAGGTTGAGTTTGTTTTGTAAGATACCTTATGTACTTGAATATAAGACACCCTTGATTCTAAGTCTCCTAATTCCCCAGTGAGAAGATTAAGATTCTCTACAACTTGAATATGTAAATCTGAGATATAGATGGAATAGTCAAATGTTTACTTAAGATATTTAATTTCTAAAGTTAATTACACATAAATTTAAATTCACAAGTGAATTTATACATTACTTTAGGAATATCTCTTTTCCTCTTAAGTTTCGTGAAGCAGTTAAAACTGCTTTTTGCAGTTAGAAATGCGTTTTGAGGGGCACCTGGGTGGCTCAGTCGTTAAGCGTCTGCCTTCGGCTCAGGTCATGAGCCCAGGGTCCTGGGATCGAGCCCCATGTCGGACTCCCTGCTCCGCGGGAAGCCTGCTTCTCCCTCTCCCACTCGCCCTGCTTTTGTTCCCTCTCTCGCTGTGTCTCTCTCTGTCAAATAAATCTTAAAAAAAAAAAAAAAGTGTTTTGATTCACTACACATACAAAAATGGTAACTGTAAGGTGATGGATGTGTTAAGTAACCCGATTGTGGTAATTATTTCACAAAAATACGTAAGTCAAATGATCATGATACACGACTTCAATATATACAACTTCATCAGTTATACCACAATAAAGCTGTTAAAGTTATAAGAATCTTGAAATTGCTATATCTGAATAATTGGTTATGGAGATTCATCACTGTCTTCCTTGTTTTATCGATTTACCAAAAAAAATTTTTTTTAACTTTTTGATTTTCTTTTTGAAACATGTTAAAATGTTTTTTTGAAACATGTTTCTTTTAAACATGTTAAAAAATGCTTTTTGAATCAGTTAATGGTTTTCGAGCACATGGTATATACTTTTTAAAACCTAATTTTTTCCCTAGTTTTATTGAGAAGTAATTGAATACATCACTGGGTAAGTTTAAGGCATACAGCACGATGGTCCGATTTACGTTTACTGTGAAATGACTGCCACAATAGGTTCAGCTAATATCCATCTTCTCGTATAGATACAATAAAAAGAAAAGAAAAACAAATTTCTCCTTGTGATGAGAACTCCTCAGATCCACTTTCTTAACACCTTTCCTGTGTACCGTACGGCAGTGTTAACTATAGTCATCATGCTGTGACTGGGAGTTTGTACATTTGGCTACCTTCCTCTACTTCTCCCATCCCCTGCCTCTGGTAACCACAAGTCCTATCTCTTTAAAAACTTCATTTTTTTTTTATTTTTTTTTATTTTTTTATTTTTTTTTTATTTTTTATTTTTTTTTTTTAATTTTTTTTTTAAGATTTTATTTATTTGCGAGAGAGACAATGAGAGACAGAGAGCATGAGAGGGAGGAGGGTCAGAGGGAGAAGCAGACTCCCTGCTGAGCAGGGACCCTGATGTGGGACTCGATCCCGGGACTCCAGGATCATGACCTGAGCCGAAGGCAGTCGCTTAACCAACTGAGCCACCCAGGCGCCCTAAAAACTTCATTTTTTAGAACAAGTTTAAATATATGGAAAAGCTGTGAAGATAGTCCCAGGAGAGCCTGTGATATTTATTTCAGTCTAACCTGAGGTGCATCATTCTTGAATCCATACAGGATACTGACACTGGATATCTGATCCAGGCTACAGCTAACGGTTTGCAAAACAATGAGACATTTGTTTTGTTTTGTTTTTCCTCGTTTGTTTTATGGAATTACATTTGTTATTACAATTTAATGATTTACTTGCTTTTAAAAACAGTTTTTAAAAACAGGCTTGAGTACAGCGTTAATGAGGTCATAGCTTAAGGAATAGTTCCAAAAATGTGTTGAATTTACTTGCCTCCTTTTAAATTGATTTTATGGGGTTGATGTCTCTAAGCCTTCCAAATTAGTATTGATTACAGTGATTTCAGCCAGTTCCCCCAGATGGTTCTCAGAGAAGAGTGGCTTACACTCCTCCCCCATTCTGTCTGACCAGCTCCTCTGGGAGTGATCTTCGGTCCCCTGCCATCAAGCCTAGCATTCCCATAATCCTGATTGTTCCTTTCCTCTTGTCTTGAAGATTTTTTCCTTTATTATGTTAAAGATAGGATAGTTGAAAGAGCAGTCTATCATAAGAAACGCTTTGTAAGGACTGGAGTATAAGGAAACTCTTTTTTGAGGGATAATTTTTGGGAAAAGACCATGTTTTATGTATTTGGGGATATATGATACTTTATGCTGAGTTCTGAGCCTTACTAGATAAATCCTGCAAAATGTATTATGTAATGTTTTGCCCCCGATATTTGAATTCAGTTCTGCATTGAATATCTTTGTGGTCACACTGCTTTGCTAATAATCAAATTAATGATTGATTTATCAATTCCAGGGTGCATTTATTTCAGCTATCTCTTGGACAAATAATTAATGTAAATATTTTTAGACACTGTAATTCTAAAGTCAGGGTCTTAAAATGTGGGGCCTAAAAAGACGCACGAGATGGAACACCCTGATGAGGCTGTTGAATGTTTTAAGCTTTGATACGTTGTAACCCATGACTGTTACTTTAGTGGAGCGTAGAGTGTGGGGGCCGTGTGGGTGCCCGCATCCCCCGCAGGACTGGACATTTGTCGATGTGCCTCTGGAAGGGCTGTGTGACCGTGCAGGTTAACGAGGTAGGGTGCGGGAAGGAGTAAAGAGAAGCTTCAACCCAGGGGTACCTCATAACCTGGAGCAGAAGTTTGAGATGAGGAAGAGCGAAGGTGGACCGTGCACTTGGAAGGAATTCCCGGCTCCCGGGACTCCCGGGCCTGGGCACTGACTTCGGTGCCAGCTAGCTGCTGCCGTCGCTCACATGGGGAGTCTTATCCTCCTGCTTATTTTTATTTCTAGAGTATCTCACTGAAAGATACTTTTTTGAGGAGGAGGTACAATGTGTTTTATCCCCAAATGGGTTGTAACCAATGTTACTTTCGGCATTAATGCGGAATTGACTCTGACCGATAAAACGCGCTGGGTGAGGGCTGTGGGTCTGAGAATGCGGTGCGTGGCACCCACTCCCCTTGCTTGTGCTCTCTATCTCTCTCCCTTAATAAATAAAATCTTTTAAAAAAATTAAAATTAAATAAATAAATAAATAAATAAAATAAAGTCACTTTTTAAAATGTGTTTCTAATTCAAGACTTGTCAGGTCTCCCTAAATTAATCTACAAATTCAATTACCTCAAACCAAAGAGCAAAAGCAAACTGGGGGAGGGACTTAGAATTATAATCTTAATGAATACATATGCAAGAATTGCCCAAAAAATTCTAAAAACAAGAGTAACAAGGTGTTTATGGGAGATGGAGGAGAGCTTCCAGCCTACCAAAAAACTGTAGAATGTATTCCAAACTACAGCAATTAAAACAATATGGAACTACAGCAGACAGAGAAGTGAATATACTCAGTATGTGGAAATGCAACACAGTCGGGACAGCTGGATATGTCATTAAGAAAAAAATAGGACAGCATTAACACCAGAAGCCTATTAACAGCCAACCTTTCCTGCACTTACCACAGGTCCACAACCCTAGAGGCCAGATGTTACTCCACTCCAGTTTTTTTTTTAATTTTCCAAAGATAATACAGTACCTATATAGCGTATTATGTAACATTCTAGCAAGGTCTGGGAACATGTTTTTCATGCAACCTATAGCCTTCCTCATCTCAGGGAAAGTCACCGTCCTCATATCCAAAGCAAACCTGTCTCTGATCCTACCCCTTCCTGTCAATTCAGGGTTTCTTTTTTTTTTTTTTTTTTAAAGATTTATTTATTTATTTGAGAGAGCAAGAATGAGAGAGAGAGTACATGACGGGGGGAGAGTTAGAGGGAGAAGCAGGCTCCTCGCCGAGCAGGGAGCCCGATGCGGGACTCGATCCAGGGACTCCAAGATCATGACCTGAGCCGAAGGCAGTCACTTAACCAACTGAGCCACCCAGGTGCCCCAATTCAGGGTTTCTGCTCCAAAATCCCCCCTGCCAGTATTTTCAACCTCTCCCTTTCTACTGACTCCTTACCATCTGCTTAGGTGGGGGGGGGGGGAGGGGGGAATGTCCCACTTCTCAAGAACCACTCCCTCTACCTTTTCTCCTTTACACAAAGAAAGGTTACTCAAGGAGTAATTTTTTTTTTTTTAAGATTTATCTATTTATTTGAAGTGGGGGGGAGCAGAAAAAGAGGGAGAGTCTTAAGCAGACTCCGCACTGAGCTCAGAGCCTCAGGCAGGGCTCAATCTCATGACCCTGAGATCACGACCTGAGCCAAAACCAAGAGTCCCACGCCGAACTGACTGTACCACCCAGATGTCCCAAGGAGTAATCTTTTAAAAAGAAAAAAAAAAAAGACTCCGACGTCCTGTCATCCCATTCACGCAAGCAAATCCACTGGTCTAAAAGCACTAGTCTCTAATGACTCCCTAACTGCCAAAATCAAAGGCCAAAATTGGGGCTTATCCCTTGAACTTTTTTGCAGACCATGACTCTGGTCTCTGTGAATCACCTTTCTCCTGGATCTCCTCTCTGGCTCCTCCTTTACCACAACCCTACCTGTGGCTTTCTTCTGTTCACACTCAGCACCTTCAACCAGTAGCCACCAACAGCTATTCCTAACAACTCCCAATTCACATCTCCTAACCACAGCTCTTCCCAGTGCTCTAGGTGCAAACACTGACTAGTATCTTTAACTGGACTCACCCAGACACCTCTATGAGCCTAATCAGAGCCATCATTAGCTTTTCCCAAACTGGCTCTGCATTCCCTATCTTGAGGAATGACAACACCATCCACAAATTTTGCTAATTCAGAAACTTGGGATTCATCCTAGACCCCTCCCACCTACCTCCCACATTAAATTGGACACTAACTTCAATGAATTCTACTGCTTCCTTAATACTCACCCGTCTCCTGAAGCCTCCTCCAAGAGCCTCCTAATAGATCTCCTGGCCTCTAAGGCATTCTCCACACAGTAGCTAGAGTAATCTTTCTAAAAATCTCAACCTGTGCCTCTTAACAGCTACCCAATCCCTGGTCAAGTTCCTCAGATAGATGAGCTCCACTCATGGGTCACCACACCCTGCACCCCAGCCTCTCCTACCTGCTTGACATTCCAGAAATACAAGCACGCCATTTACACTTCCACATGTTTATACCAGCTGCAATACTGCTTCTGCCTGGAAGGCCCTCACCCTGCCCGCCCCCTCTTACTTACTTGGCAAGCTGCTACTGGCTCTTCAAGAATCAGTTTAACAGGGGCGCCTGGGTGGCTCAGTGGTTAGGCATCTGCCTTCGGCTCAGGTCATGAGCCCAGGGTCCTGGGATCGAGCCCCGCATCGGGCTCCCTGCTCCACGAGAAGCCTGCTTCTCCCTCTCCCACTCCCCCTGCTTGTGCTCCTGCTCTCGCTCTCGCTCTCTCTCTCTCTGTCAAATAAATAAATAAAATCTTTAACAAAAAAAAAAAAATTAACATAACTCTGAATCTACTAAAAACTTAATTGTACACTTTAAGCAGATGAATTTTATGGTATGTAAATTATATCTCCAAGTATCATAATTTTCTACAAGAAAAAAAGACTTACAACCCACTATTTTTTTAAAAGGGCAAAAGACAAAACAAGCACTTCACAAAATAGGAAATTCAAATGACCAATAAACATATGAAGAGATGTTCAACACCATCACTCAGAAAAATGCAAAACAGAACAAAAATGAGCTATCAATATATACCCAGAATAGCCAAAATTAAAAAGAATGACTCTATCAAGTGTGGCAAAGATGTAAAGCAACCGAAACTATCATACACTGCTGGTGTGAGAGTAAAGTAGTTCAATCAAAACTATTTCATAATAAAGCTGGGGGAAAAATATCTTTGCCCTTACTACTAACACTAAGTATATACCTATTCTGTAACCTAGCGATTCCACTGCAAGGGCTTATCTCCAAGAGAAATGAATGCAAATATCCACAAAAGAGCATGCACAAGAATGTTTATAGCTGCCTGGCTCAGGCAGCTGACCGTCCAACTCTTGGTTTTGGCTCAGGTGGGATGAAGCCTCCACCACCACCCCCCTCATGAGGCTCCACACTCAGCAGGGAGTCTGCTTGAAGATTTTCTCTCTCTCCCTCTGCCTCTGCCCCTCCCCCAGCCCACTCTCTCTCCCCCAAATAAATAAATCTTAAAAAAAAATACTACCATCAGTTACAAACTGTATGGTAGTGAGCACTTCTTTAAAAAAGAATGTTTAGGGGCGCCTGGGTGGCTCAGTCGTTAAGCATCTGCCTTCGGCTCAGGTCATGATCTCCAGGTCCTGGGATGGAGCCCTGCATCGGGCTCCCTGCCTCTCCCTCTCCCACTCCCCCTGCTTGTGTTCCCTCTCTCTCTGTGTATCTCTCTGTCAAATAAATAAATAAAACCTTTAAAAATAAAAAATAAACAAAAAAGAATGTTTATTCATAATGCAGAATTATTTAGAATGCTTTTTATTCATAATGACCAAAACCTGAAAAAAAAAATCCTCCTCATCAACAGAATAGACAAGTAAATTGTGGTATATTCATTCAATGGAATAGTACAGAGCAGTTAACAGTGAACTACTGGTACCTGCAACAACATGGACAAATCTCACGGATCTGTGAGACACAAAAAGTATATTCAATATGAAGAACACAATCACAAGAGTATATTCTATATGAAGTTCAAGAACAGGTAGGTAATCAATAATGACAGATATGAGCACAATGGCTACCTCTGGGTGGCAGGGCATAGACTGGGGAGAGGCTTGAGGAACCAACCTTATGAGGGAGGTACTGGAAGGGTCTGTATCTTGACCTGGGTGGTGGTTATAAGGGTATGAATACATGTAAAAATCATCAAACTATACTTAGAAGTAGTGCACTTTACTATACACATACATATATACCCTATAATTCAATAACTAACACAAAAATGCACAAGTAGTCTATAATTAACACTACTGTATTATATACCTGAAGAGAGTAGAGCTTAACTGTTATCACCACAAAAAAAAAAAAAAAAAATAGTAATTATGTAAGAGGATGGAGGTGTTAACTAACCTTACTGTGGCAGTCATTTCACAATTTCACATGCATTAAATCAGCATGTTGTACACCTTAAATTTACACATTATACAGCAATCCTATCTCAATAAAGCTGGGGAAAAAAACCACAAGTAAAAGGATAATACACCAAAATAACTGGTGGACCTACAACTGATGTTTATTTCTTTAAATTGTTCTGTACTGTCTGAATTTTCCACCAAGACCGTATTACTTACTTCTAGTCATAAAAAAAAAAAAAAAGCTATTTCATTAGAATAAGAGTAGTGCTAAAATTAAACAAGGTCTTTTCCTAAAGCCTTCCCTTACCAATCAAAGCACCATTGCACCTAAATCACAGTGCTTATCAGTGTCCCACAAAGGTCTACTGACCATGAGACACAGACAGCTCTCCTACTTGCCAGTCAGAACTGGGCTTTACTTATCTTAATATTCCTAGCATACAACACACTGCGTAGCGCCGGGAATCTGCTTCATATGTGTTTGTTATACTGAACTGTATTGTAGCAAAAATATCTGCTGAGTAAACAATGTGTTAACAAAACAAGAAGTCAAAAATAAGTGATTACCTTCCATGGGAGGTATTCCAAGGTCATGGGTTTGTGAGCTTGAGTTTATACTACAGGAAAGGGTTGAGGCTTACCCAGTAAAGATATCAACTTGCATGACAGCATTCCTAAATTGTCTCACCTGTGATTTACCGACCCAACGCCACCAATCCCGTGCCTATCATTTTCTATACCAGTCAGAACCTAGACTACAGAACACAGACAAGCAATAACCTACAGGATCCACCCACCAACAGAAAAGTCAAAAGCCCAAAGGATCCAGCACAGAATCCCATCACCAAAAGCACACACACAGATCACAGATACCATACAGAGGAAGAGAGACAGAGAGAGGGAAAGACACACATCAAGAGACCAAGTTGCTAACTTGCTAGAAAGTCAAAGTACAAACGTAAGTCCTCCAGCAATCATTCCCTTGGGTATTTATCCTACAGAAATGGAAACACATTCACATAAAAAAATGGAAACACATTCACACATAAACAAATGGTCAGCAGCTTTATCTGTAAGAATACTAGGGGCGCCTGGGTGGCTCAGTGGTTAAGCGTCTGCCTTCCGCTCAGGTTCTGATCCCAGCGTCCTGGGATCAAGCCCGAATCAGGCTCCCTGCTCTGCGGGGAGCCTGCTTCTCCCTCTCCCACACCCCCGCTTGTGTTCCCTCTCTCGCTGTGTCTCTGTCAAATAAACAAATAAAATCTTAAAAAAAAAAAAAAAAACTGGAAACTATCCAAATGTCCTTCAACAGGTCAATGGATAAACTGGTACATTCATACCATGAAACACTATTAAGCAGTAAAAAGCAATGAGCTACTGACACACCCAACAACATGGACGAGTCTCAAGGGCACTGTGCTGAGTGAAAGAGAATCTCAAACAGTTAGATACTGTATAACTCCGCTTATGTAACAGTCTCAAAGTGGCGCAATCAGTGATGGAGAACAGATCAGTGCTTGCCAAGGGTGAGGGCTGAGGGCAGGGTCTGACTCTTAAAGGGTAACAAGAGAAGCTCAGCACAGAAGTCTGCTTGAGATTCTTTCCCTCTCCCTCTGCCCCTCCCCCTGCTTGCAAGCTCTCTCTCTCTAAATTAAATATTTTTAAAAATAATTTGACTATAATAATTTATAGTCAAAAAGTGAAAAGAACCTGAATGTCCATCAATGGAGGAATGGATAAATAAAACATGGCGTATCAATACAATGCAACATTTCTGGCACTACAAAAATATGAAGTACTAATACATGCCTAAACATGGATGAACGTTGAAAGCACTATGCTAAGTGAAAGAAATCAGACACGAGACTGATATATTGTATGATACGATTTATATGAAATACCCAGAAGAGGTAAGTTTGTAGAGACAGAAAATAAATTAGGAGCAGGGGAGAATGAGGCATGAGTGCTAAAAAGTATGGGGTTTATTTTTGGCGGGGGCGGCGGGAGGATGCAAATGTTCTGGAATTAATCATTGTGATGCTTCCACAACGTTGTGAATATACTAAAAAGCAGCAAATTATACACTTTAAAAGATATGTCCTAATGGAAAAGTTACATGCATTAAAAAAAATAAAGATCTTTAAAAAATATTATTCATACATTCATTCACTCATGCCCCAAAGCAACACTATCCCAAGCCATATGATTTAGCTAATTCTTGAGATTCATGATCGAATTGACACTGTAGTCCTTCCCTGCTGCCTGTTACACACAAAGCAGGCCAATTAATAATTAGCAAACTAAACTCACTGGAACAATCTGACGAGATTAAAATTTTGACTCAGCTAAGTAGAGAAATCTTAATGCTATTCCTGACAACTACAAATTCCAGCGTACTAAAAAAGTAGCCTACAGGAACTGGCTCAATTCATAAAAGCTACTGAATGAAAATGAATGAAGAGCCAGCTTGCGTATACAAGTAGATAATGACAAAAGTAGATCATATTACATCAAGCCAGGCCCATGTTGTCACATAATTTAGGTTTGCCAGTCATTATATTTATACGGTTTAAAATTAGATCTATTACTCCTTTTCTTCCTCTGGAGACTTAATCAAAAAGCAAAAACACTGGGCATCAGGAGACCTGAATTCTGTGTGACTCTCACCTCTGTCAGGGCTGCCTGTAAAACGAGGACTTCTCCTCAGACCAGCAGTCTCCTGAAGGCCCTTCCACCACTTCTCTCTGGCACCGCTGCTTGCACCCTGAACCAAGCAAGTCACCATGGTTTCCCTCACAGACAGAAGGCCAGCTCCCAGCCTCTAATTCTCCCCTACCCTTGACAATCCGTTCTCCACAGACAGCCAGTGCTCTTTTTAAAACAGGAACTGATCCTGTCACTCCCATCGGTAAGCCTCCCGATGGCCTACAGGGCAGGGCCCTACCCACTCTCATTCTCCCCTGTCATCATCTTCTCCCAAAGCACTCCAGTCACCCTAACCTTTGCGGTCCTCCAACATTCTTAGCCCATTCCTCCCCAAGTCCTCTACCACACTCCCATCTCCTCCTCCTCATTCTAGTTTCTGTTCAAATGTCACCTCCTCAGAGAGCTGAGTGTGGACTCTAGTCCTAGGCTGCCTATAGTCAACTTTGCAGCCGGGCATGTTGCTTGCCCTTCTGTAAAATGGTGATTAACAACAGTGCCTACCTCAGTGTTGTCACAAGGGGTAACAGGCAGTAAAGCTAAATGTCATCTATCACTATTACTTAAGGCACCCCATCTTAATGTCCCTACCTCATAGCACTATCTGAAATGGCCATCCTGATTTGTCTTCTTCTTTGGGGTTCTCCCCCAATACCCACAGAATGTGACGTTCATGAGGAGCTTTGTCTTGTTTAAAGCTCTATCACCATCTCCAAGGAAAGGCATGCAAATACTCGTTGAATACGTGAATAAATAAATCATATCGAGCATTCCTTTAAAATAATGTCTTGGGACGCCTGGGTGGCTCAGTCGGTTAAGCATCTGCCTTCGACTCAGGTCATGATCCCAGGCTCCTGTGATCGAGTCCCGCATCGAGCTCCCTGCTCCGCGGGGAGCCTGCTTCTCCCTCTGACTCTGCCTCTCTGTCTCTCTCTCTCATGAATAAATAGAATCTTTAAAAAAAATTTAAAAAATAAAAATAAAATAAAATAATGTCTTAATTCAAAGAATTAAGCAAAAAGTGGCACTGCATTTTATCAGTTATGTAATTGGGCTGGTTTCCTCTTGTTAATTACCTTGCAGACCAACCAATTTACTTAGCCATTGCCTGGGGGCTTTTCCCTCAAATCTTATCACATAAATACAGTACACAATGGAAGAATCTAGAAGGTTAATCTGTGAGAGTAAAAACTGGATATTGTGGATATACGCTAATTCTTTATAAACATACCACATAAATCCAAACTGCAGTACACCAAAAAAGGCTCTTGGCCATTAGGAAAGTCATACCCTGAAATATGAAAATATGAAACACATGTTGACTTAGTTAACTAAAAGTGCTTTTCTACATATATGTCTACACATAACATACACACATACACATTATACATACATATATACACACACAGACCCATTCCCAAAACTGGGGACATGCTTTTTTCAATTCCTTTTTACATTTCTAAACATAATGCACTATGTGAAAATAAATGCTTTAAATTTAAAGTTGTTTTTAAAAACCAATACTCAGGATCCTAAACGTTACAGTTCTCCTTACTGATGGGCTTAATCTCCCAACGTTCAAAGGAAATCCCAAATTTAAGGCCCTGACTTGAAAGCCAGCATTAATTTTCTAAAGCATCTCAAAGTACCATGTCCATTCCGTTCTAATGTCTTAAGAATCCAAAATCAGATTTTTACATACCAGTTCCTCAAGTCCTTAATAAGTTTTTCCCGTCATTATAATAATTTTTTAAGAAAGGCATTATTATATCGAGACCCCCATTTTGAGAGACCCTGAAAATACTTCCAAGTTATAGTCCATCTTGAGTGAACAAAAATCCTGTCATGATACATCGCCACGTTAGTAATGCCTCAGGCAGTTTTCATAGAGAGCATGAAATTCACCAGGCAGGCAGAGACCCAGGCGGCCAGGAAGGGGAAAAGCCTAGGAAGGCTGCAGAGCAGTCCCCCAAAGGACACAAAACAAGAAATGCTTCGTGATTTTCAAGAAGATCATGGACTGCCATTCCCTGAAAGACCAAAAACACCACCGAGTATCTCTTGCTCAAAAGGAAGAGTGAAGCCACAAATCTAGGAGTAAAGACGTTGAACGCTGGTTGGCTTTTTAAAATTGAGAGAGAAGAAGGAGCGACGCGGCGGCGCTCTGCGGTCTCGCAGCAGCTCTCCAGGAAAGGCTTCTCGGGCGCCGGCCGCTCCCACTCCGGTCCGCGGCCAGGCTGGAGGTGGCCGGCGGCTGGCACGTTTTAAATATCACCACCCTATTCATCAACTCCCCGTCACAATGAGGGCTGCCGAGCCGCGCCGGGGACCGCCCGCGCACACGCCCACCGGTCCCGCGCAGCCCGCGACCCGGGCGCAGCCGCCGCGCAGCAAAGTGACGCTCGGCCCGAGCAGAAAGTTTCGAATAAAAACCCGAGCCCCGAAACGCACAGGTCTCAGCGCTGAACTCGCGCCAGGAACACGCCCGAGGCAAACCACTTGACAACCGGCTCGGGTTTTCAGCAGAAAAGGCCGAGAGGCGGGGGCCGGGGAGGAAGAGAAGGCCACACACACACACACACACACACTCTCCTCACTTTCTGGCACACTCGGCTCCTCTTCCTCTGGGGCCCCCGTGCCCAGGTGCGAGCCACGCAGCAGCCTCACCGCCGCAGGCGGCGCGGCGGGGCCGGGGCGGCGGACGCCAGCGCCCCTCCCGGGAAGGGCCCGCGACCCCCGGGCCAGCGCGGCGCGCAGGGAGGGTGCGCACGCCCCGCGCCTCCGCGCCCGGCCGCCGCCGCCCCCCCCTCAGCCCACGGCCGCGGCCACCCCGGGCCCGGGGGTCCGGGGATGCTCTGCGGGCCGGCCGCGGGCTCGCACGCGCCCCTCCCCCGCCCGCCCCTCCCCCAGGGCCGCCAGCCGGGGCGCGCAGGAGGCGAGCGCCGGCGTCCCGGGGGATCAGCCCGCCGGCCCAGGGGATCCGGGCAACTTTCCCCTGCGTGGTCGCGGGCTGCCCTCGACCGGGAGGGGGCACGGACCCCGGGGCTAGCGCGGCGTGGACTCACTTTTTCGGATGTTTCTCTCTTTTCGGCCTCCGCTTTCGGGCCTGAATGGCCAGCACTAGGGAAAGAGAAGACACACATTAACGGTCGGGCCGGCCGGCCTGCGGGGCCGCGTGGCGGGGAGGAGGGGACGCCGCGGGCCACTCACCTTTCCGGGAGCTCATCCCGACTTCGCGGAATGGGGGCGGGGGGCTTCGCGGCGGCGGCAGCGGCGACGCGGGAGCCGAGCCGAGTCGAGCCGGGCTGCAGCCTCCACTCGCTCCGCCAGCCGGGAGGAGGCGGGAACCGCGCCTGCGCCGCCGCCGCAGCCGCCGCTCCCGCGGGGGGCCCAGCGAGACCCGCCCCCGGCCGGCCCCGCCCCCGCCCCGCCCCGCCCCCACCCGCCCGGTGGGGTCCGGACCCCCGCGCCGAGCCTTTTCGCGCGCCCCGCACCCACCCACCTGCCCCACCTGTGCAGAAGTGACTCCCCGCGACCACCGCCACTCCCGCCCACGGCGTCCCCCGCCCCCGCCTGCGGCCGGGGCCTCCGCCTCTTGCGCCCCCGCGGCCGGCCCAGGCCTCCCGCCTCTCTCGGGCACCCGGCCCGCGCGACCCTCCCGAGCCACAGCCTCTCCCCTACGCACCCCGACCGATCGCGCCACCCGCCTCTCCATGCGCCCTTCCTTGGCCGGCGCCTCCGCGGGTCTCACACCACCTCTCTTCGCGCGGCCTCTTCTCCCCCTTTGCTCCTCTACATCCTTGCATCCCCATGAGCGCCGCTTCCTCCTCTCCGGCGGGTGTGGAAAGGGCACAGGACCAAGAGCGGGGAAACCTGGGTCCTCCGCTAGCTGTGTGACCTTGGAGAAGTCCTCTCATCTCTCCCCTTTACCTACCCCGCAGGATTGTTTGAGTTCAATGCAAATGGCATGGAAAGTACGATGAGGTTTTGGCACCTGAATTAAAGCCCAGCTCTACTAGTAAACGCCAAGTGTTTAACAGTTAACACAACAATCCCACCAAGTAGTTATTGTCTACGTCTTACAATGAGGAAACTGAATCCTAAAGAAGTTGAACAGTTTGCCCAGCGATAATCCAAATGTAGGCCTAGCCGTCTCCAAACCCTTTCCACCTACCATGCTACCTAATAAAGATGAGAATCAAGCTGATAGTGGGACAAAATGATAACGGCAGTATTCCTTGGGTTGTTTAAATAATTATAATGTTTTGGAAAGATAGCCACCCCGACAATTTACTCTCTTTGGTTGTACAATTGTTAACTCATCAAAGTAACTAGTCTTATTCTGAAGATGCTAAACCCAAAGGCTGCTTAGACTTGATGAACCTTTTACTTTCTCAACCTTTTTTTTTTTAAGTTTTTATTTTAATCACCTCCTTGGAGTGCATTCCTTAATCCCCATCACCTACTTCAGCCACCCCCACCCACTTCCCCTCAGGGAACCATCAGGTTGTTTTCTATACTTAAGTACTTTCTCAACTTTTTACTTTCAAAAATAACCCTACAGAAAAGTTATGAGAAAAAACATAAGTAACAGCCATATTAACCCATATTCACCAATTGTTAACATTTCATCACATTTGCTTTCCTTGTGTGTATGTGTGCATATGGAACTTTCTTTGTTTTGTTTTTGCTGAATCACTGAAGTTTTTGCCTTGTTACCCTTTACCCTTAACATTTTGATAAGTAGGGCACCTGGGTGGCTCAGTTGGTTAAGCGACTGCCTTCGGCTCATGTCATGATCCTGGAGTCCCAGGATTGAGTCCAGCATTGGGCTCCCTGCTCAGCAGGGAGTCTGCTTCTCCCTATGACCCTCCGCCCTCTCATGTTCTATCTCTCATTTTCTCTCTCAAATAAATAAGTAAAATCTTAAAAAAAAAAAAAAAATTTCGATAAGTATCTAAGAACAAAGATATTCTACATAATCAGAATTCCATTATCATTCCAAGAAAATTTAATATTAATATATTATCTGTAATATACAGAAGCCATATTCAAATTTTCAAAATGTCCCTTTTAGCTGACTTTTCTCCAATCCAGGATATAATCAAGAATCATGCATTACATTTAATTGCCATGTCTTCTTACACTTCTTTAGTCTGGAATAATCCCTGATTGTTGTTGTTGTTTTTCTTTTATAACATTGACTTCTTTTGAAGAACCAAATTCTACTGTTCTGCAGGATGTTCCTCAGGTTGTATTTGTTCCCTGTTAGATTCAAGTTAAATAATTTTGTCAGGTACAATGTATGGATGACATTGTGTCCATCTCAGTATGTTGCAACAGAAGGGAAATGATGTCAGTTTGTTCCATTATTCATGATGTTACATTTAATCATTTTTCTATGGTAAAGCTAGCTTTTTTTTTCTTTTCTATTTAAAAAAGTAGTCTATCCATTTTTTAATGGATAAAGGACTTGAATGTACGTATAAAGGACTTGAATGTACGTTTCTCCAGAGATATACAAATGGCCAACAAGTACATGAAAAGATGCTCAACATCATTAGAGAAATGCAAAGCAAAACCACAATGAGGGGCCCCCGGATGGCTCAGTCGGTTAAGCGTCTGCCTTCGGCTCATGTCATGATCTCAGGGTCCTGGGTTGAGCCCCGCATCAGGCTCTCTGCTCAGCAGGGAGACTGCTTCTCTCTCACACTCTCCCTCTGTGCTCTCTTGCTCTGTCTCTCAAATAAATAAATAAAATCTTAAGCACACACACACACACTCACACTGAGATACCCCTTCACACCTACTAGGATGACTATATTCCTTTTTTAAAATGGAAAATAAGGGGCTCCTGGGTGGCTCAGTTGGTTAAGCTTCAGACTCTTGGTTTCAACTTAGGTCATGAACTCATGAGTCCTGAGATAAAGCTCCACATCAAGCCCCACATTGAGCCCCATGGGCTCTGCACTGAGTGGGGAGCCTCATTGAGTTTCTCTGCCCCTCCCCCGACTCACTCTCTCTCTCTCAAATAAATAAATGTTTAAAAATAAATAAATAAATGGAAAATAAGTGTTAGCAAGGATATAGAGATATTGGAATCCTTGTACATTGCTGGTGCGAATGTAAAATGGCGCAATCACTGTGGAAAACAGTCCCACACTTCCTCAAAAAGCTAAACATAGAATTATCAGCAATTCCATCCATAGGTATATATCCAAAATAATTGCAAACAGGTACTCAAATCCTTGTACACAAATGTGCATAGCAGTACTAATCACAGAAGCCAAAAGGTTAGAAACAACCCAAATATCCATCAACACATGAATGGATAAACAAATTGTGACATACACATACAATGAAATATTTTTCAGCCCATAAAAAGAATGAAAAAGAATGGTACATACTACAATATGGATGAACCTCAAAACATTATGCCAAGTGAAAGAAGCCAGACACAAAAGGTCTATTTTGTATTGTATGATTCCGTTTACATGAAACATCTAGAATAAGCAAATCCAGAAAGCAGAATGGTGGTGGCCAGTGGCTGGGGGTGAGGGGAAATGAGGAGCAACAGCTTAATGGGTACAAAATTTTATTTTGTAATGATGAAAATGTTTTGGAGCCAGAAAAAAGTGGTGGTGGCACAAAGTTGTGAATGCATAAATGTCACTGAATTGTGCACTCTAAAATTATTAACTTCATGTTATGTGGATTTCACCTCAATTTTAAAAAAACAAAAAATCCTGTGGGGGTAATACTTTGAAACTCTGTGAATATCCTTCCCCAAGAATCTTTCACTCTGTGGGTTAGCATCTATTGATGATGCTTGTCTGAATCAATTATTACTATAGTGGTTGTAGAATAATGACACTATAATTCTATCATTCCATCTGTTCCATCTGTATTAATTAGGTGACATTCTTATATAAGGAAGACCTTTCGTTTCTCACCACTCCTTGGTTCTCTGTTTTCAGCTTGTTTTTTGTCTTTGTTTTTGGTACCAATATTGACAGCAATTACTGTCACTTTGATTTTTGATCTTGAATTGTTCCATATTTGACCACGAAAGACCCTTCCAATTGGTAGTGTCCTTTGGACATGCCTCAATAAGTTTTTGAGCATCTTTTTACTTTCTGGCACAAGATGTTACAGGAAACCTTGTACTTTCCCTGACCTGGTCTCAAAACCAGCAATATGTCCAGTCTTAGCTCCTTCTGGAAGGTGATTAGAAGCTTTGAAGCCAAAGAAATGTGAGTTTGAAACCAATTTCTTTTATTATTTTTAACAGCTTTATTGAGATTTAATTCACATACCATACAATTCACCCACTTAAAGTGCAAAATTCAATGGTTTTTAGTATGTTCACATGGTTGTGCAACCACCACCACAATCTAATTTTAAAATGTTTTTGTCACCCCTAAAAGAAACTCCATACTCATTAGTTGTCACTCCCCATTTCCCCCAACCTTCCCTGCCGAAGCCCTGGGCAGCCACTAATCTCCTTTCTGTCTCTATAGACTTGCCCATTCTGGACAGATCATATAAATGAAATCATACAATATGTGGCCTTTTGTGACTGGCTTCTTTCACTTAATGTTGAAACCAATTTCTGCTACTAATTTCTACATAACCTTGGACAAGTTACTTAATTACAACATCTGGAAAATGATAATATCAATACCAATCCTCCTAGATCAATATGATAATCAAATAAAATAACTATTCAGTACATAGTAATTATCATTAACATTAGATGAGAGACACAGACCCAATCTGTCTGCTAGATCTTTTGCATTCATTTGTTCAACAAATAATTATCAAATACCTATTAATGTAGCATTATTCTATGTAGTGAGTCTACAGCACTGAACAAAGCACACAAAAATCTCCCTCCCTCATGGAGCTTACATTCTACTGCCAGAAGCAGAAAATAAACAAAATAAATGGGTGAATTATTACTATAATTACTAGATGGCAGTAGCATCTATAGAAAGAAAAAACAATGAAAAACAAAAAAATACCAAACTTTTGGGGAGGTGATTTTCTTTTTCAAGAGTTTTTTGGGGTTTTCTTTTTAAGATTTTATTATTTATTTACTTATTTATTCGACAGAGAGAATGAGAGAGAGCACAAGCATGGGGAGCAGGAGAGGGAGAAGCAGGGTCCCTGTTGAGCAAGGAGCCCAATGTGGGACTCGATCCCAGGACCCCGGGATCATGACCTGAGCCGAAGGCAGATGCTTAACTGACTGAACCACCCAGGCACCCCTGGGGAGGTGTTAAAGAAAGGTCTCACTGAGGGGCACATGGGTGGCTCAGTCAGTTAAGCATCTGCCTTTGGCTCAGGTCATGATCTCGGGGTCCTGGAATCAAGCCCGGAGTTGGGCTCCCCGCTGAGCGGGGAGTCTGCTTGTCCAACCCCCTCTCCCTCTATCCCTCCCCCTGTTCATGCTTGCCAGTTCTCAAATAAATAAATAAAATCTTTAAAAAAAAAAGGTCTCACTGAGAAGATAACAATTAAAGACTTTAAGGTGATCTTGTTAATCTTTTCACTTCTATAAATTAGGAGAGAACTACATTTGCCACCTAGAATATTTGTGAATTGCTTTGAATTTATTTAAGTAAAATATACCAACTTAATTACCAATAAATAAATTTACACATACTATATTAGGTGCTTACAGAAAGAATGATAAATTATAAACCTAGTCTCTGCAAATTTAAAAGTTAGGGGCGCCTGGGTGGCTCAGTCGGTTAAGCGTCTGCCTTCGGCTCAGGTCATGATCCCAGAGTCCTGGGATCGAGCCCCGCATCGGGCTCCTTGCTCAGCAGGGAGTCTGTTTCTCCCTCTCCCTCTGCTGCTCCCCCTGCTTGTGCTCTCTCTCTGTCAAATAAATAAATAAAATCTTTAAAAAAAATTTTTTTTAATTAAAAATTTCAGGGCACGTGGCTGGTTCAGTGGGTAGAGCACATGACTCAATCTCAGGGTCAATTGTGAGTTCAAGCCCCATACTGGGTGTGGAGCCTACTGAAAAAAAATATTTTTTTTAAATAAAAATGAAAAATTTATTTGAGATGCATCATAATTTCAAATGACATTTTAAAGGAAATTTAAAAAAAGAAACAATGAGAGTGTAAGTATTTTTTAAGTTTTGTTTTGTTTTGTTTTGTTTTTTACAGCTCTATGCCCAATGTGGGGCTCAAACTCATGACCCTGAGTATAAATTTAATTATTTTATTCTACCATTATTTATTGCTAATAAATCTAACTCTGAGAATATTATCATTAAGAGCAGAAGTATTAGAACTGGATATATTTTGTTCTCTGTAGCAGTCCAAAAGAAGTGAAAAGGGCAGCATATATGCATTTTTCCCCAACCTAGCACAACAGAATTCAAGGTGAACATATCATATTAATTTTTACTAAATACAAGAAAAAATTACAGAATGCTATAAACCCAATTACACACTAATATTTCTAAGTAGAGCTATTAAATCATGCTGTATCTCAGAAGGTATATTTAGTATGTCATAGAATTGGAAACAGACTTGAGAGGTCATACAACCCACCTTTGGGCCTTCAGTGGATGAGAACCTAGCCTCTTTCTAAAGGTTCTCCAATGCTTTGACATTTCTGGGAAAGTTTCTTTAGATCTAATTTATACCTTCTATTATGAAGCTTAAGCTTGTCTCTTATTATTACAGCATATTTCTCAGTGACATTAGTACCATTAAAGCAGCAATTTAACCCAGAAGTTAGTGCACAGAGTAGTAGACCCAGACTGGCAGAGTTCAAATCCTAGTTTTACCATTTACTAGGTACAACTCGGGCTGGGTAACTTGGGCATGTTACTCAGTTTCTCTGTGCCTCAGTTTCCCCTGATCTGCAAAATGAGGATAGTAATATTAACTACCTTATAAACTTGTGGGGATTCAATGAGTTGTTTCATCTAAGATGCTTAGAGAAGGATCTGATTGTTCAATAAATATTAGCTGTTCTTATGTATATGCACATCAAGACATGTCTTACTAATCTATAGCTACAAAACAAATTTCTTCCAAATTTGGCAACTTAAAACAACAAACAGGGGCGCCTGGGTGGCTCAGTCGTTAAGTGTCTGCCTTCGGCTCAGGTCATGATCCCAGAGTCCTGGGATCAAGCCCCGCATCGGGCTCCCTGCTCCGCGGGAAGCCTGCTTCTCCCTCTCCCACTCCCCC
>NW_022589707.1:79988069-80100167 GCF_004348235.1 Phoca vitulina
AAAAAAAAAAAAAAAAAAGCAAACATTATCTCATGATTTCTGTGGTCCAGGACTTTGGGAGCTGTTTGGCTGGAGAGTGAAGTTGTCACCTGGGGCTGCAGTCATCTGGAGGCTTGAGGAAGCCTGGAAGATCTGTTACCAAGATGGCTCACTCACATGGCTGTTAGCAGGAGCCCTCAGATTCTCACTGGCTCTTGCAAGGAGGCCTCACTTCCTCCACCTGGATCTTTCCATAGGGCTGCTTGAGTGTCTGGCCTCCCCCAGAGAGCGAGGAAGAAACTTCACTGCCTTTTGTGACCTACCCTCAGAAGTCACAATCCATCATTTTCACCACATTCTATTCATGAGACGCAAGTCCAGCCCATGCTCAAAGGAGGGGCATGAAACCACTTCTTGAAGGGAAGAGTGACAGAGAATATGTGGACATATTTTTTAAACCACCACAAGGGGTCATTCCTTCTTTCTTTTAGTGCCTCTGATTTGCAAGCGAGAATCCTGACAGACCCCTCATTTGGCTATTGTCTAAACAGTAGAAATGAAAGATAATTTTCAGTCCAATGTTCATACTAAATAAAAAAAAGGGAATGTAGTCTAGATTATCTAGGGAAAATCAACAATAGGAATAGATGTGTTATAAATAAAATGCCTACTGTATATAAGACTTACATAAGCCAGGGCTTATGGAGCCAGGTTAAAAATGGCTCCTAAAGATCTGCCCAGGGCTCTATTAGTAGGGATTTAGAATATTGACTAACATGCCAGCACATATCTAAACAAATTAAATGGTCTGGCCATGGTAAACTATGCTGAACTCTCGTACCATGGGCCCCATTTCTTTCAGGCATTTGGACATGGATAGAGCCATGATAGAATACTTATTTCTCAAATATATGAACTCTGAGTATAAGAATTTTGTTTTCCATTTTATGGTAACTGACTTAAAAATCCAACATAAAATCCAATGTAAAAATAAACTGAATATGATTTTTCTCACAGTTAAACATGAATTCTGTTCTAGCATAATTCACAATCAGTTGTTCAAAACTGTATATTTATAACTTTCAGGTAGATAGAGGCATTGTGTATGGAGATAAAATATACTTTATCATTAAGAAACAGCTTTCTAGGGGCACCTGGGTGCCTCAGTCAGTTTAAGTGTCAGACTCTTGGTTTCAGCTTAGATCATGATCTCAGGGTTGTAAGATCAAGCCCTGCATCAGGCTCTGTGCTCAGCATGGAGTCTGCTTAACATTCTTTCTCCCTTTCCCTCTGCCCCTCCCACTTGTGCTCTCTCTCTCTAAAATAAATGAATAAAGCTTAAAAAAATGGCTTTATAGTCGGGGTACCTGGCTGGCTCAGTCAGTGGAGCATGTGACTCTTGATCTCAAGGTTGTGAGTTCAAGCCCCATATTGGGTATACAGACTACTTAAAAATAAAATCTTTTTTTCATTTTTTAAGGCAGGGGAGGGACAAAGGGAGAGGGAGAGAGAATCCTAAGCAGGCTCCATGCCCAGCACAGAGCCCAACTTGGGACTCAATCTCACAACCCCAAGATCATGACCCCAGCTGAAATCAAGAGTCAGATGCTTAACTGACTGAGCCACCCAGGTGCCCCTAAAAATAAAATCTTTTTTTTTTTTGGATTTTATTTATTTATTTATTTATTTGTCAGGGGGCGGAGAGAACACAAGCAGGGGGCATAGCAGAGGTAGACAGGCTCCCCACTGAGCATGGAGCCCGACTAGGGGTTCAATCCCAGCACCCTGGGATCATGACCTGAGCTGAATGAGCCACCCAGGTGCCCCACGTTGGGTTCTCTGCTCAGTGGAGAGCCTGCTTCTCCCTCTCCCTCTGTGCTGTCTCTCTCACATAAATAAATAAAATCATTTAAAAAACAATGTTGAACATTCCCAGTACCTCCTGAAAGCCCCCTCGTCCCTCCTCAGTCACTAGTCCCACCCAGGTAACCTCTATTCTAACTACTAACACTGCTCATTAATGCTGCCCAGTTTTTAGGTTTATGGAAATGAAATCACACACTAGGCCTTTGCATCGTCTCTTTTTTTTTTTTTTTAAAGATTTTATTTATTTATTTGACAGAGAGAGACAGAGTGAGAGAGGGAACACAAGCAGGGGGAGGGGAGAGGGAGAAGCAGGCCTCCCGCCGAGCGGGGAGCCCGATGCAGGGCTCGATCCCAGGACCCTGGGATCATGACCTGAGCCGAAGGCAGACGCTTAATGACTGAGCCAGCCAGGCGCCCCATGCATCCGGTTTCTTTTGCTTGACCTGATGTTTGTGAGACTGAGCCATGTGCTACATGCAGTAATACTCTCATTGTTGTGGAGTGTTCCATTTTGTGAATATACCACTTGTTTTTTAAATCCACTGGTGCCATTTACTTATTTCTTTTTTTTTTTTTAAGATTTTATTTTAAAGTAATCTCTGCTCCCAATGTGGGGTTTGCACTCACAACTCTGAGAACAACGGTCACATGGTCTACCGACTGAGTTGGCCAGGTGCCCCCACTTGCACCATTTATTAAACTACCATGTCTGGTGGGCCCCTGGGTGGCTCAGTCAGTTAAGCGTCCTACTCTTGATAATGGCTCAGGTCATGATCTCAGGGTGGTGAGATTGAGCCCCACCTCAAGCTCCACACTGCGCGTAGAGTCTGCTTAAGATTCTCTCTCCCTCTCCCTTTGCCCCTCCCCACCGCACCCTCTTTCTCAAAAAAAGCAAAACAAGGGGCACCTGGGTGACTCAGTTGGTTTAAGCGTCTACCTTCAGCTCACGTCATTATCCCGGGGTCTTAGGATCGAGCCCCGCATTGGGCTCCCTGCTCAGTGGGAGGTCAGCTTCTCCCTCTCTCTCTGCTCCTCCCCCTCACGTGCTCGTGCGCTCTCTCTCTCTCTCTCTCAAATAAAATCTTAAAAAAGAAAAGCAAAACAAAAAAACAAGTCCTGTGTCTTAACCCCAAACTTGCCCTTCTACTCTCAGCTTTGTAATGAGGCATCTGTGACTCAGCCAACAGACTACAATTAGTTCTGCCAGCTGGGGGCGCTAGAAGGGGCCTGGAGGCTGGAAAAGGGAGAAAGCGCTTACCCCTTCCTGTTGGCGGGCGGGTCCTGTCACCTGTCACAACAGCAGTGGGTTCCAGTCTCAAGTTTTATAGTGCCCCTCAAACCAGCCTCATGGTGTCCCCTTAGAACGACAGTCAACGCCAGGCAGTACCCCGTCCTCAGACCTCTGGGTCCCAGCTCCCTCCTCTGAGCTTCTGAGGTGGAATTCCCCAACTCTGCACTTGGTTCCCCAGCCCTAGAGATGGGTGCTGCTTCCCGCATTATTATCGTGTCACCACAGTGTCCCCTTTATCCTTTTTTAGTTCTCCAGTACCTGCTCAACCGAACGATGCCTCGTATTCACTTTTTGGTTAAAGTAGCTGATCTAATTGCAACAAAAAGTAATTTCTGCTTTCTCTCTAGACTCTGCGGGACTCATGATTGGACCAGTAGCGGGTGGTTCCGATGTCTCCAGTTCGGACTACTATGAGTAGCAGTGCTATGAATGCTCTCGTCCCTGTCTTTTGGTGAATATGTGTATATACCTAGAAAATGGAATTGCTAGTCATAGGGTATGTACGTGTGTGTTTACTTTTAGCAGATACCACCAACATATTTTCCCAAATGGTTGCCGCAGTATTCCCCGGCTCTCACACCTGATTCTCAGGACTTTTAAAAGTCAGTAAGTGCCACAGTATTGTAAATTACTCTCTACGTCAGGATTTTTACGCTGCAATGCTAAAGAAAACTAGACTCTTGCTTAAAGAGGGACTGTACGTCCTTAAGTCCTCTGGGAGTGCCTGGCACATAGTAGGTGGTGTTGAATCAATAATAAGAATAAAAGGAAGTTTAAGTCTGTCCCTTTGTACAGTTGGACTAATGTGAAACAGTAATGTAAATTGAGGTCAGTCCTACCCTAGGGCATACTCAGTAACCCGAGAACTCATTCCCCTGGGCAGCTGTAGATAAACAGGCCTCGCTTTCCACAGGCTGCTTCTATTGCCCCGCAAGACCCATTTTACTCCTCACAGTCTGCTTAAATGAATTGATAGAGGAGCAGACCCAACGCAACAGTGGCAGGGGGACTGCTTATAGGCTGGGGCAGCCCTGTGTCTGGCACATCAGTCTCACTGCTTAAACCCTCTCTCAAGGATCTTTTCTTGGGGGGTACCTGGGTGGCTCAGTCAGTTAAGTGTGTGCCTTCGGCTCATGATCCTCAGTCCCGGATGGAGCCCTGCATTGGGCTCCCTGCTTCTCCCTTTCCGCCTGCTGGTTCTCTCCCTTCCTCCCTCTCTCTCTTTCTTTCTCTCTCTGTAAAATAAATAAATAAAATTTTTGTTAAAAAGAAAGAAACTTTTTTTTTTTAAGATTTTATTTATTTATGAGAGAGAGAATGAGAGAGAGAGAGCCTATGAGAGGGGGGAGGGTCAGAGGGAGAAGCAGACTCCCTGCCGAGCAGGGAGCCCGATGCGGGACTCGATCCCAGGACTCCAGGATCATGACCTGAGCCGAAGGCAGTCGCTTAACCAACTGAGCCACCCAGGTGCCCCAACTTTTTTTTTTTTAAAGTAAGCTCTATACCCAATGTGGTGCTTGACCTCACAACCCTGAGATCGAGAGTCACATGCTTCACCGACTAAACCAGCCAGGCGCCCCCTTTCTCAAAAATCTTTAATGGAGATTCCAAACTGAATTGAATCCCCTGAAGATTTATTCTTAGAGCGACACAGACTTCAGGGTGTTCCCCTCAAACCTCCTCAATGTCTTAAGAATCACCTATACAAGTCCTGAGGCAAACAACCCACATCTGCAGACCCCACCTGAAACTTTTACAAGCCAAACTCTGAAGAACCAATGTTTCTAGCACCTGCTGGGAACGCAGGGCTCCTGACTTCAACTGATCATGGAGAAAAAGTAGCAGCTTGCTAGAAGATGTTGGTACAGGAAGCTGGCCACTATCTAGCACTTCAACCTGTTCAACAAACATCAGGGCAAGGGAAAGGAGGAGAAGGAGTGAAGGCAACATACACATCTGTTTATAAAATAACTTTTTTTTTAAAGATTTAATTTTTTGATATAGAGAGAGACAGTGAGAGAGGGAACACAAGCAGGGGGAGTGGGAGAGGGAGAAGCAGGCTTCCCATTGAGCAGAGAGCCCAATGTGGGGCTCGATCCCAGGACCCTGGGATCATGACCTGAGCCGAAGGCAGTCACTTAACGACTGAGTCACCCAGGCGCCCCAAAATAACTTTTTTAGAAGTAATCTCTACACCCAACGTGGGGCTGGAACTCACAACCCTGAGATCAAGAATCACATGTTCCACCGACTGAGCCAGCCAGGCACCCCTACCAAATCATCTTTATATGTTCTAGAACAACACAATTTCTAATGGCATAGATCTATTTTCATATAATATAGGATTGTTAGAGTGATATTCTTCTGACTTTACAAGTAATATAACCTTATTGAGGTTCTATTAATAGAACAGTCAAAACAATCCATAAAGCGGGGATTTTTCATTTGACAAACTGGTGAGGAAGCAGATATACTTAACTAGGAATTAAAGACAGTGGTACAGGGGCGCCTGGGCAGCTCAGTCAGTCCAGTGTCTGCTTCGGCTCAGGTCATGATCCCGGGTCCTGGGATCGAGCCCCGCACTGGGCTCCCTGCTCAGTGGGGAGTCTGCTTCTCCCTCTCCTTTTGCCCCTCCCCCTGCTTGTGCTCGCTCTGTCTCTTTCTCTCTCAAATGAATAAATAAAATCTTTAAAAAAAATAAAAGCTTAAAAAAAAGACAATGGCATTTTGGGGGGCACCTGGGTGGCTCAGTCGGTTAAGCACCCGACTCAGGTTGTGATCTCAGGGTTGGGAGATTGAGCCCCACATCAGACTCCATGCTGGGCATGGAACCTGCTTAAGATTCTCTCTCTCTCCCTCTCCCTCTGCCCCTCCCCCCCCACCCCCTGGGCGTGCTCTCTCTCTCTCTCTCTCTCTCTCTCTAAAATACATACATACATACATACATACAATGGTATTTTTGAATCTCTGGGTATGTAAGGCATGTTTTTGTGACTCATTATAGCCAGTCACGTACAGCAAATGGATGTCTCTTCTCATGTACTATTTGTCACCAGAGAGGAAGCCAACATGTTCTGTTGTCATCATGCAAGGTGATGTAAGTACCTCCTATTTCTGATTCCTCAGACATTTCTTCAGGCTCACTCTTTCCTTCTCCTTTCCCATTCCTGGCTGGTCACCAGAAAGACCAAGTGATGAGAGGGTTGAAAGTTTCAGCCCGGGGGTGTGCCTGGGTGGCTCAGTCGTCAAGCGTCTGCCTTCAGGTCAGGTCATGGTTCCAGGGTCCTGGGATAGAGCCCCGCATCAGGCTCCCTGCTCCGCGGGAAGCCTGCTTCTCCCTCTCCCACTCCCCCTGCTTGTGTTCCCTCTCTCGCTGTGTCTCTATCTGTCAAATAAATAAATAAAATCTTAAAAAAAAAAAAAGAAAGTTTCAGCCCTACCCCTGACCTCCTTGGAGGGAAGGATTGCTGAAGATTGAGCTCTTGAAGATAGAAAGTCTTGAACACAATCTGAACTTCCAAGCTGGTGAAGCATCAAGGTGCTGGGAGGGTGGTGTGACCAGAAGGAGTATGGAAGCTCTCTGCACCCCACCACCCGAACCTTGCCCTATGCCTCACTTCTGTTTGGCTGCTCCTGAGTTGTATCCTTAATAATAAACCAGTAAAATGCCCTCCTGAGTTCTCCGAGCCATTCTAGCAAATTATTGAACCTGAGAAGGGGGTTGTAGCGACCGCTGCTTTATGGCCAGTCACTCAGAAGCACGGGTGATGTCTCTAAGACTTGCAACTGGTCCTAAAGCCGGAAGGGGGGCAGTTTTGTTGGGTCTGCGCTAACCCCAGGTAGTTAGCGTCTGAACTGAAGTGAATTGTTGAACACCCAGTGGGTGTCCTGAGAATCAGAGAATTGGTTGTTGGCATTGGAAAACACTCCAGAGGTCCCATTTTTGCAGTAGGTAGGAGAGCTAGGACACACACAATCTTTTGACCCAGCATATACTTTTTTTCCACTTTGGTTCCTCCTCTTTAAAAATAAAACATTATTTTGGGGCTCCTGGGTGGTGCAGTAGGTTGAGTGTCCCAACTCTTGGTTTCGGCTCAGGTTGTGATCTCAGGGTCGTGAGACTGAGCCCTGCATCAGACTCCGTGCTCACTGCAGAGTCTGCCTGAGACTCTCTCTCCCTCTCCCTCTGCTCCTCCCCCCTCAAATAAATAAATATATCTTTAAAAAAATTATTGGGGCACCTGGGTGGCTCAGTCGGTTAAGCGACTGCCTTCGGCTGAGGTCATGATCCCAGGGTCCTGGGATCGAGCCCCGCATCAGGCTCCCTGCTTAGTGGGGAGTCTGCTTTTCTCTCTCCTGCTCCCCCTGCTTGTGCTCACTCTCTCTCTGTCAACTAAACAAATAAAATCTTTAAAAAAATAACATTATTTCATAAGTCATGAGACATTACCCAATGCCGTCTCCCTATATGTAAAAGAACTAGAGACCATTAAACCTAAAACCGAAAGAGAAAAAACGAAGAGCAAAAGTTCTCATGATAGCCACAACAATAGGCAGACTCTCCTGTTGCAGCAAAAATTTCTGGAAGGAATCAAAACTCTTATAACCCAATCCAAAGTTTCAAGGAGAAAATTGAGTTGACAGTCATATATTTATATACATGCACATATAGCACCACTAGAAACAAGGCATCTAAACTGTCTGAAAACAAATAAACTGAATATCATGACAGCAAACGTATCTGCTAATAGTTCCTGGCAAGCGTTAAAATCAATTTAGAGCAGATAGTGGTGCTGGACGTGTCCAGAAGGTGAGTTATGCGGAGATATATAAAACAACAACAACAAAATGCTTCCTATAACATTTTCAGTGGGACAAGGTCTGAAAAATCAATCAGTATCTTCTAAAAAGTACAAATAGGTAGTTCTGTAATGACAAGCTACAATTAGAATATCATCCTGCGTGTTAAGTTCTAAATGCAATTTGGGAGCCCCTGTCACTTGCAGCACCTTGGACAGAGGATTAGCTGGTTTCCATTAGCTTCAGCGGCCTTCTGGGGCTCTTGTTTAGTATTATATCTCAGACCCTACATGGGCCATGAACGTGCTCCTTCACTTCTTCATTTTGGAATAAAACCATCTACTAAACGGTTTTTCTCCTACATTGTTTTGCTCAACTACATAAAATTATGATTTTTTTAAAAAAAATGTAAGTGTGGGGCGCCTGGGTGGCTCAGTCGTTAAGCGTCTGCCTTCAGCTCAGGTCATGATCCCGGGGTCCTGGGATCGAGCCCTGCATCGGGCTCCCTGCTCTGCGGGAAGCCTGCTTCTCCCTCTCCCACTCCCCCTGCTTGTGTTCCCTCTCTCGCTGTGTCTCTCTCTGTCAAATAAATAAATTAAATCTTTAAAAAAAATGTAAATGTGTAATCCAGGGAAAAAAGGTAAAAATATTTTCATACTTAATGCACTAGTTAACCAGTCTGCTAACACAGCCTTTCTCGCTACAAACATCCTATGCTACTCTAACACAATAGCCGGACTTCCCTCAGCCCCTGCTTCAGACTGGTCACTGCTAATCAGTCTTCTATAAACTCACCTCCCATAGCCATAATGGAAGAAAAAGCTTGCTTGTTCTTATTTCCCTTGAGCCATCCTTACACTTCCCTCTTCTTTAGTCACGTTCCAGATCCAAAACACCTTCCTTTGGTAGCAGTCATCATTGGATGCCTAGCCATGAACCACTTCCTTTTTCCTCCATGCCGGCAGAGCTCTATTTTTTTGTTTCTGTGTCCACTATCCCTCCATTATTGGACTATATTTTGGTTGATCTAAGCCAGTGGTCTCAGGATCTCTTGACACTCTTTTTTTTTTTTTTTTTTTAAGATTTTATTTATTTATTTGAGAGAGAGACAGAGAGAGCATGCACGGGTTGGGGAGGGAGGGGCAGAGGGAGGGGGAGAAGCAGACTCCCCGCTGAGCAGGGATCCTGGCACGGGGCTTGATCCCAGGACCCTGAGATCATGACTTGAGCTGAAGGCAGATGCTTAACTGACTGAGCCACCCAGGCACCCCTCTTGATACTCTTAAAAATGGTTGAGAACCTCAAAGAACTTTTGTGTTATATGTCGCTACTTACCATATTAGAAATTAAAACCAGAAAATTATTTATTGATTGATTTATATTAAAATAATACGCCCAGTATGTGAATTTAATAAATATGCCCAGTATGTGAATTTAAATAACATAACTTAATGAAACAATAACTATATTTTCCAAAATGAACTACTTAGTTAAAAGAGTGACACTGTTTCACATTTTTGCAAATCTCTCTAATGTCTGACTTAAGAGAAGACAGAATCTCATATTTGCATCTGCATTTAATTCATTTCCATCCCATCTCATGTAGCCTCTAGAGGACTCCACGGCCCACTCCTGAGAGAATGAAAAGGAAAAGGAAAAATATAAACAATGAAAACAGTTTAAAACTATCAAAAAGGATCTCCCAGGTTTCCCAGACCACCTGTTAGGTTTAAACAAATCATGCAGGTCCCTTAGGGGTGAGCACGTGACCCAGTTCACCTGAATGAGGCATCTAATTCAGTTCTCAATGAGACACGAAGGGACCTCTTCTAGAGAGCTTATGCGAAAGGCTTCTTTCCCCTTTAAAAGAAGAAGCGATATTTATCAGAAGAGATTGGTTTAAGAATAGAAACCACTAGGGGCGCCTGGATGGCTCAGTCAGTTAAGTGTCTGCCTTTGGCTCAGATCATGATCCCAGGGTCCTGGGATCGAGTGTGGCTCCCTGCTTGCTGGGGAGCCTGCTTAAGATTCTTTCTCTCCCTCTGCCCCTCCCTCCACCCCCCCAATGCTCCCTCTCTTAAAATATAATAAAATAAAATGGGGATTATAATAGTATCTATGTCAATGGGTTATTGAGAGGAATAAATTAGGCAAAATCTGTCAAGTGCTTAGAACAGAGCTGGGCACATACTAAGAGCAAATAAGCATTTGTAATCAACATTGGCATCATCAGTATCATTTTCTTGGCTCCAGTAAGCATTTGAGTTTACCATCCCTGACTCAGATTCTCAAACTTCAATGTATATTAGAAGCACATACTGTTTAGCTTTAAATGCAATTTATCAGATCCCAACCCAGTCTTGTTCAGTAGGTTCAATTTGGGGACCAAGGGATGTGCATTTTTACAAGCAGCCAGATGGTCAAATATTTTTTTGATATTGTAGCCCATCAGTAAACATTTCAATAAAGCACCCTCAACATGACATTTACTTATTTTTATGCAATTAATTACATCAATCACAAAACCAATATATTACTTGCATTATAAATTGTACAAAAACATTTTAGAAGGACAAAATAATGGTAAGATAATTTTCAAAATAATCCTATTATTCACAAAATCAAGACTTTTTATTCTTACTAAAAATATTGTCAGTACTAACTTTGTAGTGAGAGCAAAATGACTAATTATGGTCCTTTAAAATTTTTTAAAATCTTGGTTTGACCCTGTGTGAGACAGCAATTCATAAAAACACTTCTAAGTTCAGGTTATTGTGGCACTTGATTTTAATGGCTATCAAAACCAAAAATATATTTCATAAAGATTTGATATATAATAAACACTTAGTGCAAAGTTTATCAATAATGATAAGGGATAGAAATCCTTATTTAAAATAGTCCTCATAATTTTCTATATCTGGCCCAATTCTTGTCAGATTTGATTAGATCATCATTGTTTTTATCTTGCAAAGTAGCTTTCTATGTGTCTGTCATTGTATGTCCTTGTATTTCCTTGTTGTTAGCTTGTGCCCACAATGTTAGCGTTATCTTCAGTCTGTGATTTCTCAATTTTTTTGGTCTTGGAATCTCTTTCTACATTAAAAATTATAGACCTCAAAGAGATGTTTTTTGGTGTGGTTATATATCTATTGATATTTATCATACTGGAAATTAAAACAGACAAAAATTGAAAAACACGAATTCCTGAGCACACATTCCATTTGTAGCAGAATGATGACGTCATCCATGTCATGGAAGCCTCTAGAAAACCTCACTGCATACTCAGGAGAGTTTGAGAGTGGAAACAGGCCCATAATGTCTTAGTGCTATGTATTTGGGGCTCACAGATCTCCTGTGGGTCCCCAGACCACACTTCGAGAAACCCTGCTCTGCGGGAGTCTTTTTTTTTTTTTTTTAAAGTAGGCTCCATGCCCAATGTGGGGCTTGAACTCACGACCCAGAGATCAAGCGTTGCATACTCCACCGACTGACTCAGACAGGCGCCTCTCTTGGGAGAATCTTTCTAAAGCCATAGATTAATTTTGTGAGTGTTGGTTTCATTAAACTAGATAATACAACCTATAAATCTAGTAATTAGGCTTGTGTAATCTGCAATTGGCTCATTATTCTAAAGTGTGATGATGCCTCCATGTCAGGAACTCCAAGTCTTCCTAAGAATAACATATTGGACACTGAATAAGTGATGTATGAATGACAGGTGCCAGAGTAAAAAATCCACATACTAAATACTAATTGAGCTTAATTTGACATTTACACAAAAATAAACATAAATACATGATATACTACTTATTCCAACATCCCAAGTAGCCTACACTCTACTTTAGACCACTAGGTGCAGTTAGTGCACAGGGTATTGCCTAAGAGAACAGCCCAGGAGGGGCCCCTAGGGTAAGTTGAATTGGGTCCCCTGAAAAGATATTTTGAAGTCTGAACATACCCACTCTTCACCCCCATACCTGTGAACGTGACCTTACTTGGAAATAGTCTTTGGAGATGTCATCAAGTTAAGATGGGGTCATACTAGATTAGGATGGCTCCTAATCCAATGACTGGTGTCCTTATAAGAAGAGAGAAATCTTTGGATACAAAGATACAGAAGACACAGAGACAGAGGGGAGAAGGCCACATGACCTCGGAGGCAGGGGTTGAGGCAGTGCATCTACAAGGCAAGGAATGCCAAGGGTGAGGGCAGCCACCAGAAGCTAGGAAGAAACAGGAAGGATTCTTCCCTAGCACCTACACAGGGAGCACGGCCCTACCAACGCCTGGATTTCCTACTTCTAGCCTCCAGACCTGTGAGGGAATACATTATGTTCATTTGTTTGTTTTAAAGTAAGCTACGCCCAATGTGGGGCTTGAAGCCACAACCCTGAGGTCAAGAGTGGCATGCTCTTCCGACTGAGCCGGCCGGGCGCCCCACTATTTCTGTTGGTTTAAGCCAGTTTGTTATAGCTACAGCCGCAGCAGGGAACTAATAAAGGGCCCCATGTCTGGAGAGGCCTTTTGGGTCTTTGAGAAAAAGATCGGAGGGCAGGGCCGGGAAAGACAAATTCAGGCGCTGTGGTTCAGTTTTGTCTTTCAGCAATCTACTAGCACAACTCTTAATTCTGGGTCACATTCTGAGCAGTTATTATTATTATTATTATTATTATTAAAGATTTTACTTATTTATTTCAGAGAGAGTGCAAGAGAGAGAGCATGAGCTGGGGAAGGAGCAGAGAGAGAGGGAGAGAGAGAAGTAGGTTCCCCGCTGAGCAGGACCTTGGGACCATGACCTGAGCTGAAGGCAGATGCTTAACCGACTGAGCTGCCCAAGAGCCCCTAGATATTTTCTTTCTTTATCCTATTTCTATTTGTCCACTCTTTGACAATCAAAGCAAAAATCTACTTTAAATCTATTCTTTGTTGTGTATTTCAGTATGTTGGTTTGACTCTGCAACTCTGAGGCTTTAGTAAATATTTGTTTTCTAAACAGTGTAGGAGATGGGGAAGGTCTTCTAAAGGATACATATCATACAAAGACTTAAATTTCTGCATCTTAGGGAGAGTCCATAAAAGAGAATATTCTCTTTTATGCTGAATATGTGTTGATTTAATTTTTTGTTTGTGTGTTGACTTAATTTAATGTTTCTTATCCATAAATTTGAGTAGAAGCACTCTGCAACTGATAAGAAATTTTACCTATTACTTTTCTTTTTTTTGCTTAGGGTATTTCAAAACCGCCAAAGTGTTTAGATGACTTCATTGTTTAGAATACATCACATCTAAGTGTCATTTGTTTGAATGAAAAAAAGCATTTAAACACATTTCATCACTATGATAGCCCAAAACAGAGACTCTTCTTTTTCCCCTATTTTTATACGGGAGATTTGAAGATATTAAATTATTTGTTCAAAGCAGGTTTTTAACACTGTATGTTAACTATACTGGAATTAAAATTAAAACAAACAAACAGTTTTTTAAGAAAAAGTGCCCAATCTCTGATGATCTGTTTGTGTTTGCAGTTAAGCTTAAGCATTTTATCAAAAAAAGTAAGTGAATTCAGATGAGTTCCTATAAATGGTTGTAAGCTGACAGCCAGGAGATGGAGAGTCCCATGCTCCCTTGACTGAGCCAGCCACGTGCCCCTGGGATCTCTTATTAATTAATTTCCCTGAGTTCTTCATAAATTTATATGGAATTTTGATAGTTATACTATCTCTACTAGTAATATGCTCCATAACTGTGCCTGTGTTATAAAGTAGCACTTCTGTTTTTTTATCCCTAAGCGAACCCTTTCAATTTACAAGATTTTTCTCATTCTAATACTGTCATTGAAATAATTATGAGGGGTGCTGTGTGGCTCAGTTCGTTCAGCATCTAACTCTTGATCTCAGGGTTGTGAGTTCAAGACCCACACTGGGCATGGAGCCTACTTAAAAAAAAAAAAAAAGAAAGAATTTTGAAATGATGTACTTAAGCAAAAAGAAAAGCAGATGCAAAGAAGAAATAATAGCAAGCTCAGACTGATAAAATATGAATTGTCTTCTATTGAAATAATTATATATATAGAGAGAGAAAATAAAAATGATCTCTTGAGTTTTTGACATACCCTATAGTGGTCTTTGATTTGAAATAGAAGCTTTTATAATTCTTAGAGGCATATATATTTTATAATATGTAATACATATGTATATGTAGGCATATATAATAAATAATGCATATATGCATATATAAATCTTAGAGGCATACAACATTTTAACCAGGAATGAGGTTTAGCTTATTATTCACATTCATGAAAAACCCCTACAAATTGAGAATATTTCAACAAATGATGTTAAAAGATAAACTGAGGTACATGAAGATTTTGAAGAGTTTATATGAGCCAATATCAATTTGATTGGGCAGGGCCAAATGAAGAATGGTTAAGAGCACTGCATTGAAAGGGGAAAAGCTTTTTTTTTAAATTAAAGATTTTATTTATTTGAGAGAGAGTATGAGCAAGTGAGCGAGAGAGAAAGAGAACATGAGCAGAGGGAGGGGCAGAGGGAGAGGGAGAAGCAGACTCCGCACTGGGCAGAGAGCCCGATCCTGGACTCCAGGATCATGACCTGAGCCAAAGGCAGATGCCCAACCAACGGTGCCACCCAGGCGCCCCATGAAAGGGGAAAGGCTTTTACAGAGCATGCTAAAGCAAAGCAAGGAAATTATTTGATTGGCTATAGCTTAGAGTAGCCTTATTTGGGAAAAACTACTTGGATTTGTGATTAGTTGTTCTTAGGTTTCCATTTCTTAACCCTGAGGCATTTACAGGGCTTGACTCTGGCTTAAGTTTCCGTTTGCTTATGTAGACTATCAAGATGTTAGAGCCACCTCAGTCTAATGGGCTCCGTGTTTAATTACTTTAATGATGGTAATATTACATAAAATATCTGAAAATCATCTGCTCGTCTTTAACTGAAGAAGCATTTAGCTAACAGTTTGGGGTAAATGTTGTGAACATTTAAAAATTACAATGACTATAAAAATTGTGGCTACAAAAATATTATGTCATCAAAGGTGGGTCACCCCATGGTGGTTTCAATTTGCTTTTCCCTGATGATTAGTGGTGTTGAGCATCTTTATGGCAGCATTATTTACAACAGCCAAGATATGGAAGCAACCTAAGTGTCCGCTGATAGATGAACAGATAAGGAAGATGTGGTATTCATATGATTTCACTCATATGTGGAATTTAAGAAACAAAACAAACAGGCAAAAACAAATAAACAAACAAAACAAACAGAGAGAGATGAACCAAGGATCAGACTCTTAACTATAGAGAACAAACTAATGGTTATCAAAGGGGAGATGAATGGGAGGAATGGGTGAAATAGGTGATGGGAAAGAAAGAGGACACTTATTAAGATGAGAAAAAAAACCAGGGAACCTTGTGTTGATGGAAATGTTCTGCATTTGACTATATCAATGTCAAGATCCTGATCATGATATTATAATATAAGCATAACAGGTAAAGGGAGTATGGATCTCTCTGTATTATTTCACAGCAACACGTAAATTTATAATTAGCTCAAAAAAAAAGTTTAATTTAAAAATATAGAATTAGGGGTGCCTGGGTGGCTCAGTCATTAAGCAACTGCCTTCAGCTCAGGTCATGATCCAGGGTCCTGGGATCGAGCCCTGCATCGGGCTCCCTGCTCGGCGGGAAGCCTGCTTCTCCCTCTGCCTGCCGCTCCCCCTGCTTATGCTCTCTCTCTCACTGTGTCTCTCTCTGTCAAATAAATAATAAATAAAATCTTAAAAAAAAAAAGAAAAGGAAAAGAAAGAAAGAGAGAGAGAGAAAGGTGGGTCACCCCTTGATTTTTGGCAAGCTGTGATGTAATAGGACCATATTCTACAATGAGTTCTGATTTAAGAAGCTGCATGAAGACCAATATTATTCAGATGAGGGAATACATGAGGAATTACTTAAAGAACATGGCATGAGAGTTTTTTAGTAATATGGTGGCTAGGGAGGAAGGAATGCAAATTGGTTCATTATACTTTTAGTTCTAATTGTTTATTTAAAGATTTTGTTTATTTATTTGAGAGAGAGCAGAAGCAGGGAGGAGAGGGAGAAGCAGACTCCCCGCTAAGCAGGGAGCCTGATATGGGTCTCGATCCCAGTACTGGGATCATGACCTAAGCCCAACACAGCAACTGAGCCACCCAGGCACCCCTAGCTCTGATTGCTTAAAAATACCATCCAAACACAAATAAGGCAAAAAGAGGGTAGCATATCTTTTCAGGATCACATTAAAGCGTTATTTAACATGCCCACCAAAGTATTGTTTAATTATCTAGAACCTAGGGGTCAGCAAACTTTTTCTGAAAAAAAGAATCAGGTAAGTCAATATTCAGGTTTTTTTTTACAATCCTTGAAAAATATAAAAGCCATTCTTAACTCAGGGGCTAGGCCAAAACTGGCTAGTGGCTAAATTTGGCCTGCTGACAGTTTGCTGATTCTAGAAGTCCCTTTGTTTGTTTCACTATTCACTATTGATCAAAAGTCTAAGATTTTATGAATTTACATGTTAACTTGTACCAGTAAAGGTAAAATTAATCTGTCTGGTAGAAATATAACTCGAAAGGTTATGGGGAAAAAAAGTTTATGGTTTTATTGTCATAGGATATTAACCAGTTTTGTATCTAACAGAGCAATCTCTTTTAAAAAAAATTAAACTTTAGGGACACCTGGGTGGCTCAGTCGGTTGAGCATCTGACTCTTGATTCCGGCTCAGGTCATGATCTCAGGGATGTGGGATCGAGCCCCACGTCAGGCTTCCCACTCAGCAGGGAGTCTCCTAGAGATTCTTTCTCTCCCTCTGCGTGCTCTCTCACTCTCTCAAATAAGTAAATAAATAAATCTTTTTAAAAATTTAAATTTTAAAATTTGAGATTGTTGTAGATTTACATTCCGTTGTAAGAAATAATACAGAGAGATGGTATGTACCCGTTACTCAGGTTCTGCGAAGGTAACATCTTGCAGGACTACAGTACAGTATCACAGCAAGCATACTGCCTGATAGAGTCAAGACACAGCATCTCCATCACCTCAAAGATCCCGCAAGCAGCCATGTTGTAGCCACACCCATTTCCCTCAAGACCACCACCTCCTTCTTAATCCCTGGCAACTATTAATCTGTTCTTCATTTCTGTTTTGCCATTTCAAGATTATAGAAAAGATGGAGCGCCTGGGTGGCTCAGACAGTTAAGCGTCTGCCTTCGGCTCAGGTCGTGATCCCAGGGTCCTGGGGTCGAGCCCTGCATCGGGCTCCCTGCTCAGCGGGGAGCCTGCTTCTCCCTCTCCTTCTTCCTGCTGCTTCCCCTGCTTGTACACACTCTCTCTCTGTCAAAAATAGATAAAATCTTAAAAAAAAAAAAAAGATTATAGAAAAGAATCATATACTATATAACCTTTTGGGATTTTTCTTCACACAGCATAATTCTCTGGCATTTCATCCAGGTGAGATGTGAACAGTCTTATTATTATTATTATTTTTTTTTTTGGTGAACAATCTTACTTAATTTAAATTTCCTTACCAAAAGGCCTATCAATACCCAGTTCCTCAAATACTCTTCAAACTAGCCTTATCATTCTGTTTGCTCCCTCCCTGATGAGTGGACAAAAACCTTTTCCCTGTGTTCGGACACATTAATTTTTTTAAAAGATTTTATTTATTTATTTGAGAGACAGAGAGAGAGAGTGAGCACAAGCAGGGAGAGCAGCAGAGGGAGAGGGAGAAGCAGACTCCCAGCTGAGCAGGAAGCCCGACTCAGGGCCCGATCCCAGGACCCTGAGATCATGACCTGAGCCAAAGGCAGACGCTTAACCGACTGAACCACCCAGGCGCCCCTTTTCCCTATGTTGGTTCTCTATTTGTAGGAGTCATATATATGTCATAAATAAAGATATACGTTGTTTAAGTATAGTTGACGCACAATGTTACATTAGTTTAATGTGTACTGCATAGTGATTGGACAAGTCTATACATTATGCTACGCTGTAGCTACCATCTGTCAACACTATATCCCCCATGCTGTACTTTCATCCCTGTAACTTATTCATTCCATAACTGGAAGCCTGTACCTCTCACTCCCCGTCGCCCATTTCGCCCATCCCCTCCCCGCCCCTCCCCTCTGGCAACCACCAGTTTGTTCTCTGTATTTATTTCTGCAAGAGTCAGATTTTTAACTTTTTGAAAATAATACTTTGATATAATTACATATCCAGTGCCTGCTCCCTAGAGATAGTTTCCAGTTGGCTCAATGTTTTTTTACTTAGAAAACTTGTATCTAGTAGAAAAGATCAGATCACCTTTTCTCTCCTTCCGCCAGAATAAAAATGTAATTTGCTTTGTTTGAGTTTCAAAGTAATGATAAGAAATATGTCCTCCCTCCAGTGACAGGTTATTTCTGTGAGATTTCGGGGTGAGTTAAGAAGAAAGAAATTTTTAAATAGCATTTTTATCCTATGCCACTGGCTCAATTTTTACTTTTTAAGCAATGATTCCAACAGCATATCAGTATAGAGATTTACGATTAATTGGTCAAAAAACCCCATGTGTCTTTCAGACTTCATTTTTTTGCTTCTAGTGAGAAGCAACAGTTTATGATAGAGATCATCACTTAATAGAAAAGGTATGTTTTCTCAGATGAGAAGATTAGAAGCCACTTAGTCCACTCCACTGTTTCAGAGCAGGACTAAAATAATCCTTTTTTAAAAAACCAAACAAGAGCAACAACAAAAGTTTATTATGGGAAACCTCAAAATACACACGAATAGAAAGAATGGGATAACAAGCCTCTATGTAACCTTCATTTAAATTCAACCGTCATTTAAATTTAAATACATATATAGACAGAATATATATATATACATATATATATATATATTTTTTTTTTTGACAGAGAGTGAGAGAGCGCGCGCTCAAGTCGGTGGTGAGGGACAGAGAGAGGGAGAGAGAGAATCAGGGTGAATAAAATCAATATTAGTAATATTTGGCTAACTTTGTTTCATACATACCCATCATTTCCTCCAACTCAGTAAATCCCAGACATCATATAATTTCATCCATAAATACTTCAGTATGTATCTATAAAAGATAAAACACTTTTTAACATAACAGTCCCATTATCACACTGAAAAAATAGTAATTCCTTAACATAATCTAATATCTAGTCAGTATTCAAATGTTCTCCAATGTCTCAAGCATCTTTGTTTTAAGGGGGGGAAGGGGCAGAGGGAGAGAGAGAATCTCAAGCAGGCTCCACCCCCAGCACGGAGCCTCATGCCAGGCTCAATCTCACCACCCTGAGATCATGACCTGTGCCGAAATCAAGAGTTGGACACTTAACTGACTGAGCCACCCAGGCGCCCCTCTCAAGCATCTTTTTACAAATGATTTGAAACAGGATCTAAACAAGATCTGTTGTGTATATCTGATTGATTTTTTTTCTTTTTTTAAAATACCATTTATTTTTGAACAGCTTTATTAAGGTAAAGTTGACATACAAGTACATGTTCAAGTGTACAATTAGATAATTTTTTTTTTAATATTTTTTTTTTTAAAGATTTTATTTATTTATTTGAGACAGAGAGAATGAGAGAGAGAGAGCACATGAGAGGGGGGAGGGTCAGAGGGAGAAGCAGACTCCCTGCCGAGCAGGGAGCCCGATGCGGGACTCGATCCCGGGACTCCAGGATCATGACCTGAGCCGAAGGCAGTCGCTTAACCAACTGAGCCACCCAGGCGCCCCGTACAATTAGATAATTTTTGACATATTATTCACCTGAGAAATTATCACCACAATCAAGATTGCCATCACCCCGAGTTTCCTCATGCCCCCTTGGTAATCCTGCCCTTCCAATGTCCCCACAGACTCCCATCCCCAAGCAACCACTGATCTACTTCCTATAGATTCGTCTGCAGTTTCTAAAACTTCTTAAAAATGGAATCATACAGGGGCGCCTGGGTGGCTCAGTCAAGCATCTGACTCTTGATTTTAGCTCAGGTAGTGATCTCAGGATCGTGAGCTTGAGGCATGCGTCAGGCTTTGCACTCAGCACGGAATCCGCTTGAGACTCTCTCTCCCGCTGCCTCCCCACCCTGCTCTCTCGCTCTCTCTCAAATAAATAGACAAATCTTTAAAAAAAATGGAATCATATGTGTTCTTTTTAGGTCTGGTTTCATTCCCTCAGCATAATTATTTTGAGACTCATAATGTTGTTGCATGTATCAATAGTTCATTCCTTTTTGTTGCCGAGTAGAATTGCATTGCATGGACATTTCACAATTTGTACATCCATTCACTTGTAGATGGATGCTTGGGTTGTTTCCATTTTTTAGCTTTTACAAATAAGGCTGCTATGAACATTTGTGTAAAAGACTTTGTATGTACATGTGCTTTCATTTCTCTTTGGTAAATACATAGGAGTAGGATCAGTGGGTCATAGGGTAGGTTCTGTTTAACTTTCAGGTAACCACAAAATTGTTTTCCAGAGTGGCTGTATCTGTTTACAGTCTCTCCAGCAGGAGTATGAGAACTCTGATGCTCTGCATTCTCAGTAACATTTGGTATGGTCAGTCTTTTAACTTTAAATATTCAAATTTTAAACATTCTAACAGGTGACATCCCTGTTTTCCAACTACATTTCTTTTAAAGATTTTATTTATTTATTTGAGAGAGAGGATGAGAGGAGAGAGAGAGCACATGAGAGGGGGGAGGGTCAGAGGGAGAAGCAGACTCCCTGCTGAGCAGGGAGCCCGATGCGGGACTCGATCCCGGGACTCCAGGATCATGACCTGAGCCGAAGGCAGTCGCTTAACCAACTGAGCCACCCAGGCGCCCCCAACTACATTTCTATTTAAGGCCAGATCGTCTCTGTCATCTTTAAACAAACAACACATTGCAACAGACTGAATGCAAAAGCAAATATGAGAATCTATCTTCTATTAGATCAGACATCAAAGAGACTTGCCAAAATGTAAAACAGTGTCATCCTTCTCACTTTTTTTTTTGTCTTGGAAAATAGAGTTGTTTCTATAAAAATATAACATAAATGGGCTTACTATTCTTTTCTAAATTAAGATAAAATTCCTCTCCCGGGGTGGATGCTTTCTCCATGTAGCAGGGCTGTAACTGTTCATAGCTCTCTGAAACGCCAGGGGACCAGGAGCAGCTTAGAGTTTTAACTTCCATGTTACAAAGAACAACATGTTTGGGGTGCCGGCTGGCTCCATTGGTTAAGTGTCTGCCTTCGGCTCAAGTCATGATCTCAGGGTCCTGGGGTCGAGCCCTGTGTCAGGCTCCCTGCACAGTGGGGGTCTGCCTCTCCCTCTCCTGCCTGCTCCTGCTCTCTCTCTCTCTCTCAAATAAATAAAATCTTAAAAAGAAAAACAAACAAAAAAAAAACAAAGAACAACATGTTTAAATGTTTCAACAGGCAAGTTATAACTAGCACCTTCTTTTTTTTTAAGATTTTATTTTATTTATTTGACAGAGAGAGACAGCAAGAGAGGGAACACAAGCAGGGGAGTGGGAGAGGGAGAAGCAGGCTTCCCGCTGAGCAAGGAGCCCGATGCGGGGCTCGATCCCAGGACCCCAGAATCATGACCTGAGCTGAATGCAGATGCTTAACTGACTGAGCCACCCAGGCGCCCCGCACCTTACTTCTTATTCTTCTAGAACACTGAAAATCTCGCCCAGCCCTTCAGGAGGGGGATCCTGAGCGTGGTAAAGAAGAAGTGGGAGAACCCAGCCCTGGGAACAGAGTCTTACGCAGACTCCCTGTGATCAGCAGCGCTGAGGTCAGACTCGGAGGCAGCCATCCTCCCGGTGAAGAGGTGAGAAGCTCGGTCTCTCAGGCCGAAGCTGACCGCGAGGAACGAGTCCACCCCAGACCTAGGCTCAGACCACCTCCTGAAGCCCTTGCTCAGTGTCCGTATCCCTGTCTTGAGGGCAGTGAGCGTCTTCAAGACCACGCGAAAGAAAGTAAAAAAATGGAAACTTGTCTAGGAGAATCCAGGTATGAAGTAGGAAAACCCGAAATCAGTGAAAACACAGAAGGAGCAAACAAAATAGAGAAACACAATGTTCCGCTGAACAGCCTTAAGATGATGTTTGAGGAGCATGAACTAACTCCAACCAAGCAGATTCTTCGGGCCCACAGCCGCAGGGCAGGTGGAAAGAGGATCTCTGAAAACAGCTCTTCTCTGGATGATGTGGAGATAGGCCCAGGTCAGTTGTCTCTTCCACATTCAACGCAGAGAAAAGCAAGAGCAGGTGAAATCTGGACTTACAACACCTGTCAGAAATCTCCATGAAGGATCGAATGGCCAAGCACCAGGCAGCTGTGTCCAAGCGGAGCGGTTCTGCCAACTCTACAAATGACTTGAGAGCCAACGGTGGTGAAATCAAAACTCATAAATTGGAACAAAAGGGGAACGTGCCCCCAGATCCTGAGGTCTGCATCTCCCATCAGGTTGGAGAAAAGGTATCTGCCACTGAGAATAGCCTGGCAGTCCATTCCGCCCCTGCTGAGGATGACTCTGGAATTCCCAGGTCAAAAGTGAGGTCCAGCAGCCTGTCCATCCCAAGCCACTAAATCCAGATGCCAGAACCTCCAGCCTCTCTGAGAGCTCTCCTCCCAAAGCAGTGAAGAAGTTTCAGGCACCTGCAAGAGAGACTCGTGTGCAAGGTCAGAAGACAGTCTACCCGATGGAGCGTGTCTTGGCCAACCAGCAGGTGGTTCACGTCAGCTGCTTCCGTTGCCCCCACTGCAACAGCAGACTTAGTCTAGGAGCATATGCGTCTTTACACGGGAGAATCTACTGCAAGCCTCACTTCAACCAACACTTCAAAGCTAAAGGCAACTATGATGAAGGCTTTGGGCATAGACCACACAAGGATCTGTGGGCAAGCAAAAATGAAAAGCAAGGGACTTCGGAGAGACCAGCCCAGCTTCCAAATGCAGGGGGAGATTCCTCAGAGCCCAGGGCTAGAAGATTGCTAAGGTGGGTGTGCTGACCGCAAGTATGGAAGCCAAGGCCTCCTCTCAGCCAGAGAAAGACTAGCCAGCTGAAACCAAGAAGCTGAGGATTGCCTGGTCGCTGCCCCCCCCCCCCGAACTTGGTAGTTCAGGAGGGACCTTGGAGGAAGGGATCAAAGTATCCAAGCCCAAGTGGCTCCTGAGGATGGAATCAGCAAGCCTGAAGCTCCCGAGGACGTAGATCTGGATGTGAAAAAGCTAAGACGATCTTCTTTACTGAAAGAAAGAGGCCGCCCATTCCCTGTAGCAGCTTCATTTCAAACCACTTCAGTCAAGAGCCCCCCAAATCTTGTCCTCCCCCATAAGGAAAGGCTGGAGCATGTCAGAGCGGAGTGAGGAGTTTACAGGAGGAATGCCAGCAGAAAGGAAACAAGTGGAAAATGCCAATACCTCTGAAAAGAATGGTAGTGTGCTGGCAAAACCAGGAATCCGGAGGAGGGGAGACAGGGAGGAAAAGGAAGGGAGATCGTGGTTTTGAGATGGGGAGTGAGAATCTTCTAGAAAATGGTGCAGACTTAGATGGAGATGACAGAAACCTCAAACAGCACTCTCCACTAGAACCCAAGTCTACAAATTGGTCCAGCTTTGCAAAAGATTCACTACCCAGAGTCAGAAATCCCAGGATGTGGGATTCTGGGAAGGAGAAGTAGTCGAAGAGCTGTCTGTGGAGGAACAGATAAAGAGAACTTGATACTATGATGAGGATGAGGATGAGGAACGACAAACTGCACATGGTGTGCGGCGTTAAATCGGTGATCGTGTGAGTGAGCCCCTGCCCTTTCTCACAGTGATGCACGTACACAGGCATCAGAATAAACTGTAATGTACGTGGGAGTAATTTTGGAAGAGTTCTTGCTTCAAAACAATCCCATGCTGCAGCTTATGTGAAGCAGTTCTAAGTGCTAGAGATAATATTACTTCAGTCCTCTATTTTAGCCATGACGATATACGTAAGGTGCTTTGCGGTCTTCTGGTGAGGGGGGACTATGCCCGCTGATAGTCTAGACTCCGCTGTATTCCCAAAAGGCAATACAAAAATAGATGTTTAGTGGCACACTGTTACACTAAAAATTCAATTATGGAATTAGGGAACATGCAGAAGGGGTTTAGGGACCTAAACATTATGACTGAACGCACTTTAGTATAAAGGGTACAGTTTGTATATTTTTAAATGAATTACCAATTTAATTATTTTGTATTCATCTGTTAAGAGATCAAATATTTAATCTTTAAAACATTTTTTAGGTTAATTTTCTTACTCTGGTATATGTGGGGAATTTATTGCTCTGCATCCCATTGTCTAAACCACCTCCTCAACTGGATTATTGAGATACAACACAACCATTCTTTGGGGACACTTTCTGAGCACATTTGGTGCTTGGAGAGATCCACTCTGGTGTTTGCCAATGAGTTTGACTACACCCCAAGGGATTGCTTTCTTCTTTGGTGGTATCTGTGCAGCTCATAATTTACTGAAAGCGGCAATATTTTTATAAGATCTTTGGTATTGTTGTTTGCCATGTTGCACGTTAAAGCGAACTGAGGAGTTTAAAGTAGGAATAACAGAAGAAACTGCCTTAAACCACTTGAGCCCAGACCCCCAAACCCTATATTTCACTTCTGATATCCCCTTTCTGGGACACTGGTTTTTTTATTTTATTTTATTTATTTTATTATCTTATTTTTTTGGCAGACAGTATTCCCAGGGTGCAATTAAACCAATTGTAGGCCTTTTTTGTGGGAGATGGTTTTCTAGTAGTTAAGGTTTTGGAACATTATAAACTTGAGTACATTTGTTGTACATAATTGATATTCCAAATTGTGGGGGAGAGAGGAGGTATTTTAAGCTATAGACTTCTTTGTACTGCATTTTTAGAGATTTAGCTCTAATATTTTTTAGAGATGTAAAATACTCTGCTTTCTTACAGTCTTGCTTAGTCTGAAACAGTTTTATTCAATAAAGCTTTTAATTTACATTTGAAAAAATAAAGATAAAATTCTAAAATTCATGTAAAACAAAATTCACCATTTTAATAATTTCAAATGCACAATTCAGTGGTTTTTATTATGTTCACAACACTGTGCAGCTATGATAACTATTTAATCTCGGAACATTTCTATGCCCAAAGAGAAACCCCATAACTTCCACTTCCCCCTTCCCTATCCCCTGGGAACCACTGATGTACTTTCTGTCCCTGTGGATTTGCCCATTCTGGGCATATTTAAATGGAATCATACAATATGTGGACTTTTGTGTCTGGTTTTTTTTTTTTTTTTTTACTTACCATTACGTTTTTGAGGTTCACCCATGTTGCAGCATGTACTTTATGCCTTTTAATGGCTGAATAATATTCCATGTATGAATATACAATATTTTGTTTATCCATTCGTCAATTGATAATTTTTGGTTATTATAAGTAGTGCTTCCATTAACATTCATGGACAAGTTTTTTGTTTTTAAGATTTTATTTATTTATTTGAGAGAGAGATAGCACGAGCAGGGACCGGAGCGGCAGAGAGAGAGGGAGAAGCAGATTCCCCGCTGAGCAAGGAGCCTGACTCGGGGCTTGATTCCAGGACCCCGGGATCACAACCCAAGCCAAAGGCAGCCACTTAACCAACTGAGGCACCCAGGCGCCCCTCATGTACAAGTTTTTGTGCAGACATGTTTTCATTTCTCTTGGGTGTATAGCTAGGAGTGGAATTGTTGGGTCCTATGGTAACTCTTAGGTTTACCTGTTTGAGGAACTGCCAAATTATTTTCCACATCAGCTGCACCATTTTACATCCCACCTCCCAGCAATGTATGAGGGTTCTAATTTTTTCACCTCTGTGCCAACACTTGTAATTATTATTTTTTAATTCATTTTTTAAAATTATAGACATCTTGGTGGAAAGTGGTATCACATTGTAGTTTTATTTTGCATTTCCTGATGGCTGATGATGTTGAGCATTGTTTCATGTGCATATCGGCTATTTACACTTCTTCTTTGGACAAATGTCTGTTTAAATCTTTTGCCATCTTTTAAAGATTTTATTTTTAAGGGGTGCCTGGGTGGCTCAGTTCGGTTAACCGTCTACCTTCGGCTCAGGTCATGATCTCAGGGTCCTGGGATTAAGCCCTACATTAGGCTCCATGCTCAGCAGGGCATCTGCTTGAGGATTCTCTGCCCCCCCCCCCCCGCTTCCCTCTTCCCCCACCACGCAGGTGCATGCGCTCTCTAAAATAAATAAATCTTTAAAAAAAGTTTAAAAATTTTGATGGAGTCCATTTCATTAACTTTTTCTTTTGTTCTTGTGCTTTCGGCATCATATCTAAGAAACTGTTGCCTAATCCAAGGTAATGAAGATCTACATCTATGCTTTCTTCTAAGAATATTATAGCTTTAACTCTTACATTTATATCTTTAATACATTTTGAGTTAATTTCTGTACATGGTGTCATGTAGGGATCCAAATTCATGCTTCTGCATGTGAATATTATATAAAAAATTATTCTAGGGGTGCCTGGGTGGCTCAGTCAGTTAAGCATCTGACTCTCGATCTCAGTTCAGGTCTTGATCTCAGGGTCATGAGTTCAAGCTCCGCATTGGGCTCCATGCTGGATGTGGAGGCTACTTTAAAAAAAAATTATTCTAACACTTGTTAGAGATGATAAGAAAAACTCTTTTCAAGAGACAACTGCAATGGGATTTTGCAATAGGAGAGACTGGGTTCAACTCCAAATAGGATAAGGAAAAGTGGGGATTGATGCCAAGGAGCAGGGTTGGGGGGGATGTCAGTGAGTGGAAAATGACTAAAGGAAACATCAGGGGAAGGGGTGACTCTGCCTGAAGTGACTTGATAGGATTCTTGCTGAAGTCAGGCCAGCATGATCAGATACCACCTGGGGTTGGGGGGGAGGGAAGGGGAATTTGAATATATATTGAGTGTGGGGGTTCTTTCTAATCTGAATGAAAAGATTCTTGCTAACCTGGGCGATGCAGGCCCAAGGATGAACACAGAAAGTCAAAGCCTAGAGGGATTAGAGGAGCCTAGCCAGAGTTAGGTCAAGGGGGGAGTCTTTGCCAATATTCAGTTGTCTCAACACCATCTGTTGGAAGATTCTTCTTTCCTTATTAAATGAGCTTGGAACCTTCCAGAAAGCAATTGACCATAGATGTTTGGTATGGATTTATTTCTGGACTCTCAGTTCTGTTTCATTGATCTATACATCCATCCTTATGCTGATAACACACCATTCATGTGCCATTTACATTAGTAGGTTTTGAAATCTGAAGTGGGAGTCCTCCAACTTTTCTTTTTCAAGACTGTTTGGCCATGTGGGGTCTCTTGCATTTCTTTATGAACTTTAGGAACAGTTTGTCCATTTTGCAAAACAATCAGTTGGAATTTTGGTAGGAATTACACTGAATCTGTAGATTTACTTGGTGATTATTGCCAAAAGTTATTATTACAAATATTTTAATTATTTAAAATTTTTTTTATTTTATTTATAAAGGAAACTCATTGATCATATCATTTCTCCTCAAGTAAAGTTTCATAAAGGATCAACATAATGCTCCAACTATATTATAGAGCAGAAATAAAGGAACTAGGTATTTCACTATGTACATGTCCAGATATGACCACATAGGAAGGCTGAATGAAATAATCAGATACTTGAAACCTAACGCAGAATCACAGTGAATGTGACAGCTATAAATGCTGAGTAATACGGGAGTTGTATAGTAAGTCCAACAGCCTGCACAGCATTGACATAGGCAATATGTTTTTCAGAAATGGTGACATTTCTTGCAAACGTATAGAACATAACAGAGTCAAATCTTCCGCTCATATTCATGGTAATTGTATTATTAGAAAATTCAGATATATTAACGTAAAAAATTAACATGTTTATTTGTAAAATAAAGGTTTTTTTTTTCTAGGTTCAGATAATTGGAAACTGGTTTTGTACTCACATCGGATAGGACATTCGGAAGTTGTATGGGGTTGGGGTGGCTCAATCCGTAGAGCGTGTGGCATTTGATCTCAGGGTCGTGAGCTCAAGCCCCACGGTGGGCGTAGAGATTATTAAAAAAAAAAAAAAAAGTGTGGGTGAGGGATAAGACTTCAATAGGCAGGAATGTCCCTTTATTGCAGAAGTCTTCTTGGATCTTTGGTTTCCATGCATTAACACGCCAGTACCCGGCCCAATCATTGTGACAGTCGACAATGCCCTCTCACATTTTCTAAACACTGAGCAGCCAGAACTGCCCCTTTCAGGTATAGCGGAAAGAGCACTGTACTAGGAGTCAGAGATGATGTGGTGCTCATTCTGGCCCAAGTCAGTTTGCTGCTCTGGGTCCCATTTGCCTCATCTGAAAAATGGTCTGCATGATCTTGGAGACCTTCTTACTGCTAGTTAAAAAAAAAAGCATAGTTGCTAACAGGTGGGTAGCCATGTCCCCCTCTGCTGGCCGATTAGCATGTCATAAATGTCAACAAAAGATTTTAATCTTTCCAGTGTAGAAATTCTCATTTTTTAAAAAGTGTTTTCAGTTTTATTTATGTAAGTAATCTCTACATCCAACGTGGGGCTTGTACTCATGACCCCAGAGATCAAGAGCCGCATGCTCTACCAACTGAGCCAGCCAGGAGCCCCTGTCATTTTCTGGAATTTATAAACCACACACAAAATGTTGATGAATTAAAAAAAGTAGCCTGTGTTTCAAATCTTGGTTACCATGTTCATTTTTCCAGGCCCTTTATTAATATGTCACAAAAAGTATCCATTTTCTCAGCATCTAAATTACATTTAGAAAAGCAGGTCAGATTTCAAGTGAAACGGACATATTGTGTTGGTCAAGGACTTTTGGCTGGAATGATTTGGTTCATTCTCTCAGATGTATCCAGCAGATCATTACCTCCAAAGAGAGAATTTTCTGTTGGAGTTAGCAGAATTTCAAGAAATATTCAACAGAGCACTAATTTTTGAATGGTTAAGCCATGAAAAATCTGTCACATAGATCTTAAATAATTTTTAAATACTAACATTGCCCAAGCTTCAAACTTCCTGTAATGATTTTCCCTCCTTCTCGAATTCATCTCCTTGTTACTATTATTATTGTTTGTATTTTTATGTTACTTGAAATGCTTTTGGGAACAAAACAGGTGCTATATTATTTTAAAGATGTTTAAAAAATACAGTTATGCAAAAAAATAAAAATAAAAATATAGCTATGCAGTCAAAGTAAAAAGAAAAGGCAGAAAGAACTAAAGTAGAACAGAAGGTAGGAAACGAAAAATGAAAGTCGAGGTGCACGTAGACAGACAACCACTGTTCATAGTTTCTGGTTTTCATTCTTTAGTTCATTATCCTTATAACATGAAATAAAATCCTTTCCTGTTTGCATCCTGACTTTAGGCTGTATTTTCTCTTTCCTGGTAGATAAGTGATTTATTACACTGACTCTTCTCATTTACTCTCAACAGTTCCAGTTTTGGCTTTTACATCTACTTCTTCTACTGGCTATCTTTCTGTCTTTAGATATTATATGAAGTCATCTACTTCTTAAATTATAAATGTCACATTGTATCTACTAATTTCCCTCTATGAAAATGAGCAAATTAAAATAGTTCTTTTAATCTCCTCCCAATTTTTGCTAGTTATAATATTATCTTGTCAAGACGAATATTTATACACTGTTTATCCACTTAAATATAAAGTTGAATTTCCTCTTGGCTACAGCAAGCCATGTGTTTTTGCCTTGGAGGCTTCGTATTTGCTCTTCATGGCTCACTCCCTCACTTGATTCAGATCTCGGCCACCTCCCCAGAGGTGAGTCTCCCCACTTGGAAGAGAGTAAGTCCATGCGGGGAGCTTTGTTGTTTTCGCTGAATGTTCCTAGTGCCAGGAACTGTTCCTGGCCAACAGGTGCTCAATAAACATTCATTCATTCATTCATTCATTGAAGATTTTATTATTTATCTGAGAGAGAATGAGCAGGGGGAAGAGGCAGAGGAAGAGAGAGAGAGAGAGAGAAGAAAACTCCCCACTGAGCAGGGAACCCGACGCAGGGTTGGATCCCAGGGCCCAGGGATCATGACGCAAGCTGAAGGCAGACACTTAACCCACTGAGCCACCTAGGTGCCCCTCAATAAACATTTATTGAACGAATAAATCCTGAAAGACCAAAGAAGGAGTGTCATAAAAGCTGTGAATGTGTAAATATTATTGCAGAACCAACTAGTGTATTAGAACCAATAAGAAAAGGAAAATCTAACCCTAGGTCATTAACATTTTGGCAATCAAAGAAGAATCTTCTACATTTCCTCTTTTATTTCTAATATGAACTGTGTTGTACTTTAGTTTCTAACTGCTACTCCCACATCATCTTCCTTTGTTTGATTATTATTATTATTACTATTATTCTCTACACCCAACCTGGGGCTTGAACTCACCACCCTGAGATCAAGAGTCACATGCCCTACTGACTGAGCCAGCCAGGCGCTCCTTCTGGATTTTTAAAATTTTGTTGGAGAATCTCTTTAAAAAATTTCCCATGCAGGGAATCTCTTTATGTCCGAAGGTATCTTCGTTTTGCCTTCATATTTGGTTGATGCTGCAGCTAAGGATAGAATTTTAGGTTCTAACACCTCTCTTGCATCTCTGAAGCCATTGCTTCCATATCCTCCAGCATTTGGGGAAGAGAAATCTGAAGTCGGTCTGATTTGGATATTCTGCAAGTGCCCTGGTTTTTCACCCCCGTCTTTGGAAGATTTTTGGTTCTGAAATCTCATCAGAATGTGTGGGCCTTTCCAATTAGTCCTGCTTGACACTTGCTGAGTGGCATTTTCTTCAGTGAGAGGTTTTCTAGGATTTATTTCTCCACGCGCCTGTCTTTGTTCTTTCTTTACAGCGATGTCGCCTCCATCTGCTGTCTTTCTGATTTCTGTTCTGAGAGGCTTCCTCTACTTTGTCCTCCCAACTACGCAGCCTTGCACCAGCCCACTCTATCATTCTTCCAATCCATGACGGTACTTTGGCAATCACTCTGCCAGTTGTGCAGTCAATCCCCTTTCCTTGAAGGCTGTTTGTTGGATTGATGCACCACCGTCTGAGGGTACTAATTAGGACAATTTGAAATCTCTTCCGTTTCTAGAGTTATTTATGTCTCCTGTGGGGGCCGTGATGCAGTTTGCTCATCTTGGCCCTTCCTTCCATGCTGCTGCCATGTTTCTTCCTGTCTCGCGAGCTCGGACATTCACTCAGATGTGGGCGCCAAGGCCTGGGTGGGTTAGCCCAGGCCGGGGTGCGCAGGCTCTTACGGACGATGTTCTCTGGCCCCAGCTGGACTCTCCCTACGGGGAGAGTGAGCTGCTTCTGAGCAAGGGGCAGAGCCCGCCTTCCAGCATGCCTCACTAAAAGATGTGTGGGTGAGGAGCCAGCAGGCAGGCCGGGGAACCCCACAATCACCAAATTGAAAAGGGTTGTACTTCAGATGGAACGGGGTAAGTGTGTGTTCCTCTTAGGCAGCCCCGCCTCTCCGTCCTCCCCACACACGCCCGTGGCGGCGTTCTGAAGTCCACTCAGGCGCTGCTCTCCTTCGCCCTCCTCAGGCCACCTGCCCACTTTCTTTACACAACTATTCACGGGCTTCATCCCAAGGGCAACAGCACTTGGAACAGAGCCTAGTCCTTTACAAAGTGCCCAAGAAATATCTGTTGAACAAACAAATGATGGGAAAGAGAGGGGAGGTAACCAACTGTCCTCATAATTCCAAGCACGCTTCTTTGATGAATGACTCTAAATATGGCTTCCCAGCCCAGCCCTGCTATTTGTATTTGTTGACCTCAAGCTTGCCAGTTGCCAGGATTCCTTCATTACCTACAGTGTGTTGGGCTAAGTGCAATTTTCTCTTCTTTTTCTCTCCCAATGTGATCCCACCTGCTCATTCTCCTAAAATTTCATACTTAAATGAAAGTAAGATGCCTGTGTTCAGGCTGCTGTATTAAACCAGAAATATATCTGAAAGTATAGCTACCAAAAAAATTATATTTTGGAACATCTGTTGGACCCTCCCAAGATGCTAAGTGGAGAAAATGAGTAGAGGTTTTTCTATTTATTATATGTTGATATTTTATTTGGAAATTAGGAAAATAACAATATAAGTTAATTGAGTACCTGCACAAAAATTAGTGGGAAATGAGTTTTTGCCTATGTTTTTAATAGAATTACAAATTTTAACATAGCACCTACTTAATACATTTTTTTTTTTTTTAAAGATTTTATTCATTTATTCATGAGAGACAGAGAGAGAGAGAGAGGCAGAGGGAGAAGCAGGCTCCCAAGGAGCAGGGAGCCCGATGCGGGACTCGATCCCAGGTCTCTGGGATCATGACCTGAGCCGAAGGCAGACGCCCAACCATCTGAGCCACCCAGGCGCCCTACTTAATACATTTTTTAAAAGTTTCATTATTTAAGTAATCTCTCTTTACACCCCACATGGGGCTTGAACTCACAACCCCGAGATCAAGAGTTGCACGCTCCTCCAACTGAGCTAGCCAGATGCCCCTTAATACATTTTTATTGGATAAAATGAGTGATTATGAATAATAGATGAAATTTCAGGAAAAATACAGTTTTGTCAGTTGAATATAAACCTCATTTGAAATAAATTTAGCTTTTAAAAAGTATAGAGTATTACATGGAAAAAAAGTTGCAGCATAGTATTCACACCCTGATTAAAAATGTGTGTATATATACATATGTGTGTGTGTGTGTGTCTTTGTGTACACACACAGACATACAGATATGGATATATATACACACATATAAACATAGAGAAGAACTTAGAAATAAAAGCAAACTGTTAACAACAGACATGTTAGGATGTTTAGAATTAATACAATGGTGATTGAGAAGCACCAGAATCATGACATTTATTCCAAGTGAGGGGGACTATTTATTTTTAAATTAATTAATTAATTAGAGAGAAGAGAGCAGGAGCAGAGGGGAGGGGCAGAGGGAGGGAGAATTTTTTTTTTTTTTTTAGCTTTTTATTTTTATTTATTTGAGAGAGAGGAGAGGGATAAGCAGACTCCATGCTAGCACAGAGCCCAACTTGGGTCTGGATCCCATGACCTGAGCCAAAATCAAAAGTTGAAGGCTCAAAGGACTGAGCCACCCTGGTGCCGAGAAAATCTTAAGCAAGTTCCATGCCCAGCACCGAGCCAATGCAGGGCTTGATCTCATGACCCTGAGATCATGACCTAAGCCAAAATCAAGAGTCTGATGCTCAACCGATTGAGTCACTCAGGTACCCCAAGAGAGACTATTTATATATAATTATGTACACGTTTAATTTGAAAAAATACATACTGGGGGACTTCCGGTTTCAGTTCTGATATATAAAGAATTTGGAAGTTGTCACTCATGTCCTTATAAGAAAAAACCTGAACAAACTGAAAATCAATGACTTGAATGAGTTTTCTTGGAGCCATCAGAGAGAATTCAGGCTGCAGGGCAAACTGTCACCTCAGAATCTGGAGACAGGAAAACACAGAGAATCACAGATGAGATCAGCTAACCTGGGCCAAAAGCTCCTGGAGCCATAAACTGGTAGAAGACTGTAATGGTAACTGATGAATTGCTAGGGGCGGGGTGTGGACTACCATTAGGGCAGGAAACTCCTACCAGCTGTGGTCTTAGAGAGGCCTCCACATTCTAGTAGATTTTACTTCTAGAAACCCCACTAGGTTCTCATTATGAAGAACCAAGAAGAAACGTGTTTCTGGCAGGGGGAGGGGAAAAGTGACCATTTTGATATATGCACAGAGTGTTCTCCATGACAAAGGCCTCTTCAGCAGGGTAAGTAGACTTTAACAGAGCTTTATCTGACTCTGGGGGAGGGAAATTACCCAAATCTAGCCCCCTCTAGCCTTCCTGTCACAACTAAGGGGGAAAATGCTGAGAGACACTTGCGAAAGTCACACCCAGGGACACAGACTCCCTAAAAGACTGAGGTTTTGTATACGATTTAGTATAGGATTATATCCCTTACCACGTCTACAGGGCTACAGAATAATAACAGTGGGCTATAGCTGAAAAAGCTGCAAAGGTGCAGATTCTGTTTAAGAAGGAGTTTTCAGGGAATCACAAAGACAACAGGGGAGGCAAAAACAAGGACATGAGAGGCAATGGAAGCCTCAGACACCTACAGCTACAGCAAACATGAAAAACAGTCCAGCTCCTAGCCAGATTAACACTAAACCACACACTGAACACCTACTTATCTCCTATTACCCGATACCTGATGTCTGGCTTTCAACAAAAATTTACAAGGCAGGGGCGCCTGGGTGGCTCAGTCGTTAAGCGTCTGCCTTCGGCTCAGGTCATGATCCCAGGGTCCTGGGATCGAGCCCCCCATCGGGCTCCCTGCTCGGCGGAGAGCCTGCTTCTCCCTCTCCCACTCCCCCTGCTTGTGTTCCCTTTCTTGCTGTCTCTCTCTCCATCAAATAAATAAATAAAATCTTTTAAAAAAATTTACAAGGCATACTAAGCTTCAAGGCAAGAAAAACCACAGTCTAAAGAGCAACCCAAGCATCAGAACCAGACTCAGATATGGCACGGATTTTTGAGTTTAAAAGAACTACGATTACTGTTAAAGGTTCTAATGGAAACAGCAGATAACATTGATGAACAGATGGTAATATAAGCAGAGAGATGGAAACAGTAATAAATAAAAAAGAAATGTTAAAAAAAAAAAACCCACTGTAACAGAAATGAAGAATGCCTGTGATGAGTTCATCAATAGACTGGCCACAGTCAAGGAAAGAATCAGTGAGCCGAAAGATGTGTTAATAGAAACTTCCCAAACTGAAATGCAGAGAAAAAATAATGAAAGGTCAAAACAAAACAACCCCCGCCACGCCCAGGATAGAATATCCAAGAACTGTGGGACAATTTCAAAAGGTACAACATATATGTAATTAGAATACCAGAAGAAAGCAAGAGCAGAGCAAAAGAAATAATTTGAAGTACTAACAGCCAAGAATTTTCGAAAATTAATGACAGACACCAAACGATAGATCCAGGAGATTCAGACAACACAACACCAAGTAGGATAAATAGCATAAAAACCACAACTAAGCATATCATATTCAAACTGCAGAAAATTAAAGACAAAGAGAAAATCATCAAAGAAGCCAAAGGGGAAAATGCCTTACCTGTAGAGAAATAAGAATAGAAATTATTGGGCCTTCTCATCAGAATCCATGAAAGCAAGAAGAGAGTAGAGTGAAATATTTAAAGTGCTGAAAGAAAAAACCACCAACTTAGAATTCTATACCTAGTGAAATCATCCTGCAAAAGTGAAGCAGAAATAAAGACTTTCTCAAACAAATAAAAACTGAGAGAATTCCTCACTAGAAGACTTATCTTCCCAAAAATGTTAAAAGAAGTCACGCAGGGGGGCGCCTGGGTGGCTCAGTCGGGTAAGCGTCTGCCTTGGGCTCAGGCCATGATCCCAGAGTCCCAGGTTTGAGCCCCACATCCAGCTCCCTGCTCAGGGGGAAATATGCTTTTCCCTCTGCCCCTCACCCTCTGTGCACTCTCTCTCTCTCTAATAAATAGATAAAATCTTAAAAAAAAGAAGTTACACAGGAAGAGGAAAAATGATACAGGTCAAGAACTTGGATGTACACAAAGAGCACTGCAAATGGAATAAATTAATGTAAAATATAACTTTTTACATTTCTTATTCTTTTTTATAAGCTATTTCTTTTTTTAAAATTATTTTATTATTATTTTTAAAAGATTTTATTTATTTGACAGAGAGAGACACAGTGAGAGAGGGAACACAACCAGGGGGAGTGGCAGAGGGAGAAGCAGGCTTCCCGCTGAACAGGGAACCCGATGCAGGGCTCGATCCCAGGACCCTGGGATCACGACCTGAGCCGAAGGCAGACGCTTAACAACTGAGCCACCCAGGTGCCCCTTAAAATTATTTTAAATTATTTTTATTTTTTTAGAGAGAATGTGTGTGCACAAGTGGGAGTAGGGGCAGAGAGAGACAGAGAGAATCCTAAGCAGACTCCTCGCTGAGCCTGACATGGGGCTCAATCTCATGACCCTGAGATTGTGACCTGAGCTGAAATCAAGAGTCGGACACTTAACTGACTGAGCCACCCAGGCACCTCTTCATTCTTTTTTTTTTTTTTTTTTTATGATTTTTTATTTTTAAGTAATCTCTTTACACCCAACGTGGGGCTCAAACTCACAACTCTGAGATCAAGAGTTGCAGGTTCTACCAATTGAGCCAGCCAGGTGCCCCTACATTTCTTATTCTATTGTTTCGTTTTCTTTCAAGGATTTTATTTATTTATTTGACAGAGAGAGAGACAGCGAGAGAGGGAACACAAGCAGGAGGAGTGGGAGAGGGAGAAGCAGGCTTCCCACGGAGCAGGGAGCCCGATGCAGGGCTCGATCCCAGGACCCTAACGACTGAGCCACCCAGGTGCCCCAACATTTCTTATTCTTAATCAAGCAAACAGATAACTCTTTGTTCAAAATAATAATAGTAATAGTGAATTGGGTGATTATGGCATCTGGAAAAGTGAAATGGATAAAAGCAATGTTATAGGGACAGCACAAAGTAATTGGGAGTACTCTATTATATGGTACCTGTACTAACCACAAAATACCTGTATTACCCATGAGTCAGTATAGTGTTGAGAGTGCATTGTATTAGTTATAAATGTATATTGTAAATTTTAGGATAGTCACTAAAATTTTTTGAAAAGTAAAAAATTGATACACTGAGAGGTGAGAAAATGGAATCATATACAATACTCATTTAAAACCACAGGAGGCATGAGGTGCCTGGGTGGCGCAGTCAGTTAAGCATCTGACTCTTGGTTTTAGCTCAGGTTGTGATCTCAGAGTCATGAGATCAAGTCCCATGTCAGGATCCATGCTCAGTGTGGAGCCTGCTTAGGACTCTCTCTACCTCTGCCTCTCCCACCCACTTTCCCTTTTTCTCTCTCTAAAAAAATAAATAAATCTTTAAAAATAAAATAAAATAAAATTGGGGCACCTGGGTGGCTCAGTTGGTTAAGCATCTGCCTTCGGCTCAGGTCATGATCTCAGGGTGCTAGGATCGAGCCCCGTGTCAGGCTCCCTGCTCTGCAGGGGGCTTGCTTCTCCCTCTGCCTCTGCCTGTCGCTCCCCACTGCTTGTGCTCTCTCTGTGTCAAATAAATAAATAAAATCTTAAAAAAATAAATAAAATAAAATAAAACCAGAGGAGGCAGAAAAAGAAGGTACGAAAAAAAGGTACAAAGAACTAGTGCAATGAACAGAAAACAAATAGGTATCAACCCTACTATAACAATAATCAAATTAAGTGTGAATGATACCAATTAAAAAACAGATATTATCAGAGTGGATCAAAAAAACAAGACCCAACTGTATGTTGTCTAAAAGAAGTCCACTATAGGGGCGCCTGGGTGGCTCAGTCGTTAAGCATCTGCCTTCGGCTCAGGTCTTGATCCCAGGGTCCTGGGATCGAGCCCCGCATCGGGCTTTCTGCTCAGCAGGAAGCCTGCTTCTCCCTCTCCCACTCCCCCTGCTTGTGTTCCCTCTCTCGCTGTGTCTCCCTCTGTCAAATAAATAAATAAATAAATAAAATCTTTAAAAAATAAAAGAAGTCCACTATAAATATAAAGATATAAGTTAAAAGTAAAGTGATAGAGGGACGCCTGGGTGGCTCAGTCGGTTAGGCGTCTGCCTTCGGCTCAGGTCATGATCCCGGGGTCCTGGGATCGAGTCCCACATCGGGCTCCCTGCTCCGCGGGGAGCCTGCTTCTCCCTCTGCCTCTGTCTCTCTCTCTGTCTCTCATGAATAAATAAGTAGAATCTTTAAAAAAAAAAAAAAAGTAAAGTGATAGAGAAAGATATATCCTGCAAACACTAATAAAAAGAAACCTGGAGTAGCTGTATTAATTTCAGATTTCAGAAGAAGGAAAATGATCAGAGATAAAGAGGAGCATTATGTAAAGATAAAGAGGTCAGTTCTTCAAGAAGACTGAACAGTCTTAAACATCTATGCACCTAACAACAGTGCATCAAAATATGTGAGGCAAAAACTGACAGAAATGCAAGGAGAAATAGATAAACCCACTACTGCTGCAAGAGACTCCAACACTCTTCTTTCAGTAATGAATAGATCCAGAAGGCAGAGAATCAGGAAGGATCTAGGTGACCTGAACATCAATCAACTTGGTCTGCTCGACATTTATAGAGTATTTCACCCAGGGCTGCCTGGGTGGCTCAGTCGGTTAGGCACCTGCCTTTGGCTCAGGTGATCCCGGGGTCCTGGGATCGAGCCCCGCATCGGGCTCCTTGCTTGGCAGGGAGTCTGCTTCTCCCTCTCCCTCTGCCTGCTGCTCCCCCTGCTTGTGCTCTCTCCCTCTCTCTTTCTCTGACAAATAAATAAATAAAATATTTTAAAAAAAGAATATTTCATCCAACAACAGCAGAATACACATTCTTCTCAAGCTCACATGGAACACTTACCAAGATAAACCATAAAACATACATGAAGGAATTTTTAAAAAGAAATATATACAAAGTAATATTCTCAGATCACATGAATTTATTTAATTTTTAATATTTTATTTATTTGAGAAAGAGAACATGACAGAGTGAGCAAGCATGAGTGGGGGGCGGGGGGGAGGGAAGGGCAGAGGGAGAGGGAGAAGCAGACTCCCCGCTGAGCAAGAAGCCTGATGCCAGGCTCAATCCCAGGACCCTGGGATCATGACTTGAGCCAAAGGCAGACGTTTAACCGACTGAGCCACCCAGGTGTCCCAGATCACATGAACTTAAACTAGAAACCAATTACAGAAAGCTTGAAAACCCCAAATATCTGGAAATTACACAAGACTCTTTAAATAACATACTACTCAAAAAAGAGGCTGCAAGAAAACATATTTTGAACTAAATGAAAATGAAAATACAACTTATCAAAATTTGGGAATGAAGTAAAATCAGTGCTTATCAGGACATTTATAACATTAAATTCATATTCTAGAAACGAATAAAGACCTAAAGTCAATGATCTAAGCTTCCCTCTTAGGCAACTAGAGAAAGAACAGCAATTTATGCCTAAAGCAAGCAAAGAAAAAAAATAATTAGAGCAGGAATCAGTGAAATTGAAAACAAGAAAACAATTGAGAAAAAGCAATGAAATCAAAAGCTGGTTCTTTGAAAAGATAAAACACACTGTAAATTCTTAAATATTAGCTTTGGTGATTTTGACTACAAAGACGTATCAAAACTCCTTTAGAAAGTAATATGACGGGGGAGCCTGGGTGGCTCAGTCGTTGGGCGTCTGCCTTCGGCTCAGGTCATGATCTAGGGTCCTGGGATCGAGCCCCGCATTGGGCTCCATGCTCTGCAGGAAGCCTGCTTCTCCTTCTCTCACTCCCACTGCTTGTGTTCCCTTTTTCACTGTGTCCCTCTCTGTCAAATAAATAAAATCTTAAAAAAAAAAAAAAAAGAAAGTAATATGAGGGGCGCCAGGATGGCTCAGTTGATTAAGCGTCTTGCCTTTGTCCTCAGGTTGTTGGGTTCCCTGCTCAGCAGGGAGTCAGCTTCTCCCTCTCCCTCTGCCTCTCCCCCTGCTCATGCTCTCTCTCTCGCTCTCTCAAAATAAATAAATAAAAAATAAATTAAAAAATAAATAAATAAAATCTTAAAAGTAACATGAGCTATAAGAGGAAATCATCTAGTTTTTTGCTTTAACATTTAGTTCTGCCATTCATATTTTATTGGACCATAAATGGATATTCTCTGGTTTTATTTATTATTATTATTATTATTTTTAAGTAAGCTCTATATCCAATGTGGGGCTTGAACTCACGACTCCAACATGCTCTATTGATTGAACCAGCAGGTGCCCCTCTCTGGTTTTAGAAGTATAGCTGGGTCAGTGTAGTTATGTCTACTTAACTTTGTAACTTGGAGTATAGTTGACAATGTTACATTAGGTTCAGGTACACAACACAGCGATTTCAACTTCTCTGCATGTTATGCTGGGCTCACAACAAGTGTTAGCTACCCTCTGTCACCATATGGCACTATTACAATATCAGTTATGTCTTTGTAATTATCTGTCTTTGCTGAGCTTAAAATTAGGACATTACACATCTAAGAACAAATATATCCTTAATGTCTTAAATGTTACAAACTCTTCAAAGTTCTGTGAAAAACAACCATCTCCACTATCTCGACTATCCACTGAACAGAGCTTCCATTTTCTGATTTACTTTCCACAGTTGTATTATGCTGCTGGGTTTCCCTTTTTCACCATACTTTTGGACTGTTTTTTCCCTTACATCAGTTGGTATATGCACAGGAAGGAAGTACCGGACAAACTGACTTCAGGAGTTCCTTCAAGGCAAGGTCTACTTAAAGATAGCAACGCAGTGCTTTCTACATACTAGGAACGCAATAAACACTTATGGAATGAATGTGGCATGTTTTTCCTACAAAAAAGCTAGGGACGCCAATAAGCTGTGCTGTATTTAAAGTAAACTTTATCTTGTGGGGGATGGGCAAAATAAGGGAAGAGGATTAAAAGCACAAACTTCCAGTTATTAAATAAAATAAGTAAGACCTGGGGGTAAAATGTACAGCATAGGGAATATAATTAATAATATGCAACCACGTTGTATGGTGACAGATGGTAGTTAGGTGTATCAAGGTGATCACTTTGTCATATATATAAATGTTGAATCACTATATTTTACACTTGAAACTAATACTGTATGTCATCTACACTTCAATTAAAAAAATAGACTATATCTAATTCTGGATTTTCACTGTTTGGAAATACACACATTCTGACTTCCTCCTAATTAATGCACAAAGGCCCTGCCCTAAGAGGCCAGGACGGCCCAGCAACAAAGCTGTTAATAAAAACAAAAACAAGTAAGACAAAAATCTCAGCCCTGCCTCAATTAATTGCCTTACCACCCCCACACAAGCTGAATTCCCAGTTTATGCTAACCAGTCACAATCCTCATTCTCATGCCCTGAAACCTCAATTTATATTCCATAGATTCGGAATTTAAAATCTAGATAGAGGTTGCACTAAGGATTAGCTTCTCCATTATTTAAAGAGAAAATTCCAGAGTGTCATTGGAAGTGCTAAAGGAAAACTTCAAGCATTCTGAAATATTTCAAAATCTATTAACGATATTTATATGCTCCCATAGCAAAAATATTTACTCCAATCACCATAAAACTTAATAATCTATTAAGCATTTCAAAATGTTTAATTAACTTTACTCCCAACCTACATATTCCCAATTTTACATATTAAACTGTAACACTCAAGACAAATTTACCATCATACTGGTGACATGCAATAAAGAAGGGATCTTTCTAGAACTTCACTATCCAATATGGTAGTCATTGGTCACATGGGGCTATTGAGCACTGGAAATGGGGCTAGTCCAGGTTGAGATCTGTTGTAAGTGTAAAATACACACTGGATGTTAAAGACTTAGTACAAAAAGGAGAGTGTATTTAGCTTTTATATATATATATTTAACATATAATGTATTATTTGTTTCAGAGGTACAGATCTGTGATTCAACAGTCTTGCACAATTCACAGCGCTCACCATAGCACATACCCTCCCCAATGTCTATCACCCAGCCACCCCATTCCTCCCACCCCCCACCGCTCCAGCAACCTTCAGTTTGTTTCCTGAGATTAAGAATTCCTCATAGCTTTTATATATTTTTTAAAGATTTATTCTTAAGTAATCTCTATACCCAAATGTGGGGCCAGAACTCACAACCGCGAGATCAAGAGTCACATGCTCTACTAACTGAGCCAGCAGGTGCCCGTTTTTAGCTTTTAATATTAGTTACATGTTGAAGTGATATTTGGGATATATTGGTTTAAGTAAAATACATCAAGTTAATCTCACCTCTTTTTACTTTAAATATTATTTTTATTTATTATTTTTTTAAAGTAATCTCCATGCCCAACGTGGGCATGAACCCATGACCCTGAGATCAAGAGTCACATGCTCTACCAACTAAGCCAGCCAGGTGCCCCTCTTTTCACTTTTTTAATTGAAGTATGGATGACACACAATGTTACATTAGTTTCAGGAGTACAGCATAGTATTTTGACAAGTCTATAGGGTATGCTGTGCTCCTACCATCCGTCACCATACAATGCTATTACAATATTATGGACTATACTCCCTAAGCCGTGCCTTTTATTCCCATGACTAGTCCTTGCATAAAACTGGAAACCTGTGTCTCCCACACCCCTTCACCCATTGTCTATCCCCTACGCCTCTCTCCTCCGGCAGCTATCAGCTTATTCTCTGAATTTATGGGTCTGTTTCTGCCTTTCATTTTTTTTTTTTTTAGATTCCACACATAAATGACTCATACAGTATTTCTTTCTCTGAGTTATTTCACTTAGCATTATACCCTCTAAATCCATCCATGTTGTTGTAAATGACAAGATCTCATTTTTTTTTAAGACTCTATTCATTTATTTGACAGAGAGAGACAGCAAGAAAGAGAGGGACAGAGAGAGAGAGTGCACAAGCAGGGGGAGTGGGAGAGGGAGAAGCAGGGAGAAGCAGGCTTCCCGCTGAGCAGGGAGCCCGATGCGGGGCTCGATCCCAGGACCCTGGGATCACAATCTGAGCAGACACCCAACGACTGAGCCACCCAGGCACCTCGATCTCATCCTTTTTTATAGCTGAGCAATATTCCATTGTGTCTTTATCCCTTCATCTATCAATGGATCTTTTTACTATCTTAATACAGCTACTAGAAAATTTTAAATTACATATGAGTGGACATTATATTCTTCTTAGCATTGTTCTAAAGCAACATTTGGAGCTCTTGACGTGATAGGAAGTATACATTAGAAGATAAGGGGTCTTGAGTAACGTCTCCCATTACAGTTCCCTGTTGCTCTCTCTTTTACATACTGATCACTTTCCCGGAGTCTTCAGCACAGGTGGAAAAGCTGCCACGCCAAGTGATCACTGTACGCCTGTGGGACATCAAACCACATGGACTCTAACCATCCTTGCTTTTTACAGTTGATTTCTTTAGAAGCTACAGTGCATGCCAGCCAAGAAGGAACATTTTTTTTTAAAGATCTTATTTATTCATGAGAGACAGAGAGGCACAGGGAGAAGCAGGCTCCCCGCTGAGCAGGAAGCCCAATGCGGGACTCCATCCCAGGACCCCAAGATCATGACCCGAGCCGAAGGCAGACGCTTAACCGACTGAGCCACCCAGGTGCCCCAAGAAGGAACATTTTTAATTGCAGCAGTTAAGACTTTTGGGGGGATGATTTTCCCAAGACAGGGTTGACTAAATCTTTGCACAAGGCATCTAGACCAAAGCAAGGGCAGAAGAGAAGGAAAACGGGATCACAGGTGGTCCTGGAGAAGACCAGAAAATGGAAGCAAGTTTAAGGAATACTCTTAAGGTGATCTATCTCAAGGGGGAACTTTTTTTTTTTTAATGTTTTATTTATTTATTTATTCATGAAAGTCAGAGAGAGAGAGAGAGAGGCAGAGGCAGAGGGAGAAGCAGGCTCCCAGCCTAGCAGGGAGCCCGATGCGGAACTCGATCCCAGGACCCTGGGATCATGACCTGAGCCGAAGGCAGACGCTTAACCATCTGAGCCACCCAGGCGCCCCTCAAGGGGGAACTCTTAAATCATCAATATGAGCCCCGGATCTAATTGCAATGTCATCCCACTTGCACATGCTGAACATGTACAATGCGCCCTTAATCAGTAGGACCACTGGGTGTCACCTGATTCACACAGACTCCAGTGTAGCTCGGTGACTGATGTGTGACTGATGGGTGATATCTAGTGGATCCAGTACAGCAGCCGCTGCCCATACACGGCAATGGAGCAGTGGAGCTGTGGCTAGTATGACTGAAAGCTCAATTTTAACTTTTATGTAACTTAAAGAAATTTTTTTTGGGGGGCGCCTGGCTGGCTCAATCGATTAAGTATCTGCCTTCGGCTCAGGTCATGATCCCGGGGTTCTGAAATGGGAGTCCTGCATTAGGCTCCTGCTCAGCGGGGGGCCTGCTTCTCCCTCTCCCTCTGCTTGTGCTCTTGCTCTGTCTCTGTCAAATAAATAACATCTTAAAAAAAATTTTTTTTTAAGTTAACTTAAATTTAAATTAACCATCTGTGGCTGGTGGGGGTTGCGCTGGCCACTCCAGGTCTAGAGCCTTGCTTCCCCAAGTGTGATTGCGGACTAGCAGTGCAGGACCCTCTGGGAGTTTGCTAGAAATGCAAAGTATTTCCGACTCCACCCGGAGTTCCTGAAGTACATCCCACAGTGTACAAGATTGCCAGGTGGTTCCTATGCACATTCAAGTTTGGAAAGCCCTTAGAGGACAGGGTCTTATTTGAAATTGTATAAAAATTTAGCATATCTATGTATGTGTAGCTATGTGTGTGTGTGTATACACACTTGCCCTCTTTCCCTCCTCTGGAGGCAACATCCATACTTTTTCCTCCGATTTTTCAAGTTCATGATCCAAAACTGAGAAGTTTTAGCCTATAGGACTGGGCCCTATAAATTCAGAAAGCAGATTTCACTGAACAGAGAGAACCGTGAAGTGATCCTTGGTTCTACAGCCACACTCTTCAATTTATGGAGGGCGGAGCCGGGCCCTTCACAGCTCTGAGTTCTTCCACTGTGCTTTCACCTCTGCACGTGTGGGAGCGACACGGTATGCGGTTTCTGCTTCAGAACACCGCATATACACACGCCAGTACGAAGTTTAGGCCCACAAGAGCATTCCAGCACAACGGCAGCTTGTGCTCACTGGCACCGTGAGGCACAGCTGCTCAGGTTTCAGGTAGCCCTGTGCTACTGCGGGTGCTACCAAGGTTTTGGTTGGACTCATCCAGGAAATGTGGGTTTTTTTAAATAAAGTTATGCTTTAATTTTTTTTAAGATTTTATTTATTTGAGAGAGAGAGACAGCGAGAGAGGGAACACAAGCAGGGGGAGTGGGAGAGGGAGAAGCGGGCTTCCCGCTGAGCAGAGAGCCGGACGGGGGATTCGATCCCAGGACCTGGGATCATGACCTGAGCCGAAGGCAGACGCTTAAGGACTGAGCCACCCAGGCGCCCTGGGAAATGTTTTTTATTAGTGTAACTAATGGCTGTCTAGTTACTATCTGCAACATGAAACCATAAATAAAAACAGTTGATAATAGGAGTGTGAATATTTAGCTTCTTAGTTAATAGCGCTGGGTTTACATCATAATAAAAAATAATGGTCTTTTATTATTTCTTTTAGGCAAAAACTGAGAACATAAGGTATATTTATGTTGAGAATGAGGCTGCCTTCAGGCTTATAAATTTGCCTCAGAGAAATGTCTTCCCTTTGTTAAGATCAACAAAATGTCCTGACGTTGATGCTACGGCAATGATTTATTCCAAGCTGACAAGTCCCTGGTGTTAGATGGGAGGTCCCCAAGTCTCAAAATGGTGCTAAGACTCTGCCTTGAATCGTTATTTCCCCAGCGGTGTTTAAGAAGAAACATGCACAAACTGGCAGTTGGCTAATGCAGTGAAAAATGGACTCATCCCATAGGGCCGTAAGTATTTCCCAGATGAAGACAACATTTCTAAGTTTAGCCTCACTTTTTTTTCCCAATAATGTAAATTTATAAATGCAGAGCTACTGAATGCACTTGCATTAGGCAGTTAGTCCCCTTCATGAGCACTTTTTCACTCATCAGTCTGATGAAGGAAAGTAACTCGCTAGCAGTGGAAAGTGCAAACAGTCCAATATACATTTAACAAATTTGGCTTTGGTAGGCCAGAAGATTCTTTAGAAACTAGCCAGCTGAAAGGGTTCTTTCCCATGAGATTTCTAATCTTTTTCACCTCTGCAGTGTGATGGACGCCATTAAAATACAAGGGATGAAAAACAGTTCTCCGTCTTCCACTGTCAGACCTGGGACAATTGTCACCCACACCGCCATGGTGGGATGTTCCTGGTAGGGAAGCTTTTCTCCATTCTTCTCTCCAGAAAGCACGCTGGGAAGCAAGGGAGGGGTGCTACTGGAAGAATAAGCCTGAATCCAGTCCAACATGGTCCAACATGGTCCAACAGCCGTAGAGCCTGGTGCTCAACTGTATGATTCTCATGACATCTCACACCCGAGGACACATCTTTGTGCTGACACCATCTCTGAGGATCCCTCATTCACTTCATTCCTTGCCCTCAGTCTGGGCCAAGGTTCTCATTTGCGCTCGGTTTTAGATAATTTATTCGATTAACATAACTAGTAGAAAGGAGTTTTAAAAAATATTTATTATATTTTGTTTTAGAAATGGTAGAAAATAAAAATCGGTGCACTTATGTCACACACACACTTGGAAAGGCCTATTTAACCTTCCACGCCAGAGACAAGTTTTACACAAGGGCCCGAAACGGAAACACCTACACTGAAGGTGACGAAGGCTGATGCTGCTGATTGGGGGAGCCCTTGGAAAGGTTTAAAGTTTTCTTCTCTGCTGTCATTCATCTTGGGGCAAATAACCAGTCCAGTGGAAGGAGTTCTGAACATAAAAGGCACCTAGAGTAAAAATCAGACCTTGACTAATAAAAATAGCTGCACGCGTTTACATTGAGAAAAAAAAGTCCTATCAATGCAACTGTCCTGCAAGGCAATGAGAATATAAATGCAAAGCTATTGCAACTAAAAGATCTATCAACACTTACCTAAACCTGGTATAAGAGTTAGATGATGACACATCACTTTTGTGTTTATAAACCTTAGATGTTTTATCATCATTTAAATAAGCATGAGTCCTGTACTTGTATTAATAGCTAGGGGTGGGGTATTCTATTTATTCATAGTCAAGATTTATTTTGTTGCATTTTCTCTTAAAATGCATCGTTGCATACTCCATTCATGGATACATTAAAAATTCATGTTGTCCTTTAAGAATGCAGCAAAACCTAAAACTGCAACTTTAAACCAAAGTCGTTTTAAATTATGATAAAGCCAGGAAAGCTGACATTTTACTATGACTTAAGCACCTGAAATATATTCTGATCAATTTATATCCTCTGAGCTAGAATTAGGATCCTCAGGACTTGTATATGTGTACAAATATTGCAAATTAAGCTAATAAAAACCTGAAAAAATACAAATCATCTTGAACTGCAAGGACCTGAAGTCCACCCAGGGGTCTGAACAGGAGGCGGGCGGACGTCCGGGGAAAGGCTCAGCGGAGCCAGGCGGTGTTCAGCTGGGTCTGCTTCTTGATGCTCGTGTCCACCTTCAGCACTTCGCGAACGGCCATGGTGGCGTAGGTAGAAGGAGGGAGAGAAAAATCCATCTTCAGAGCTCTGTATTTGCCTTCTGCCAGGCGAGAGAGAAGAGGACGGTCAGAAAAGGCAGGCAGCAGCAGACAGACTGGGGCGACTCACAGCCCCTGTACAGGAAGGAAATAACCCCGCTCCTTTCCTCGGGCGCCGCTTCCCGTGGGGCCGCAGAGGGCGAACCGTGGAAGTGAGACCTGGGCGGATACGACCCAGCTGAATCCCTATGGTAATTCTACCTGGAACCTTCATAAAAAGGGCAAACATGACACAAAAGTAACAGAGTGAAAACAGACAATGGAATGGCACCAAGAATTTGACAATAACAATGCAAATTTCACGCGTTAGACTCCGTTCATGGCACCTGTGTTAACTGGGGGGGTGGGGATGTGGAGGAAATATTTGATCATCTAACACCACAATCTTCTGTAATGTTCCTTCATTTTCAGCGAAATCTACCATTTTAATTATCAGGCTATAACCATGAAACTAAGACGACAAAACACAAAATAGAAATCACCGAGCTGGTGGAAAGTAGTGGTGACTGCAAGAGTATTTTTTTTTTTCTTTCTTTTAAAGGACTTTATTCATTTATTTGAGAGAGAGAGAGAGAGAGAGAGAGGCAGAGCATGAGCAGGAGGGAGGAGGCAGAGGGAGAAGCAGACTCCCCGATGAGCAGGGAGCCCGATGAGGGACTCGATCCCAGGACCCCGGGATCATGACCCACCCGAAGGCAGATGCTTAACTGACCGAGCCACCCAGGCGCCCGTAATTTATGTTTTTGACTGAGAAAACATTTCACAGTTGACAAAGAACTGAGCACTGAGTAAACTTACCAGAAGCAAACACCGGTGGCGGTTTCCCTTCCAGGTTGTCCACATCTGTGTTGAAGAGTGGAATTTTAGGATCATCGTATGCAATGACTTCCCTTCAAAACACATACAGAAATAAAAGTGTGAATGTGAACAACCATAAACAGTACTAAGCTGCTTGCTACCGTTTGCTTAGAAAGGAGAACACACAGGCCTGCTGGACTAATTCTGGGTGGAACCATTTGGTAACAGGATAGGGTCAGATCATATATGTGAGTATTGCCTTTATATTAGTATACAGCAAGGTGACAAAGGACGCCAGTCTGTATAAAAAAAAATATAAAATGTTTCCTTAGGATAGAAATTCTCTTTATACGTACTTGATAAGTACTACACTTTGCACAGATGCGAATGAATTAATAATGGCATTTATGTTTTCTCCAGAGTGGTTTTCACTACTAACAACACTGCATTACTCATGAGGAACTGCTCTCTGGAGTGGGGAGGACCAAGTCCAACCCTGCCAACCTCATCACACAACCCAGAGTAGGGAAGATAGAAAGGGAGAATGAGATGGAGAGAGAGGAGAGAGAGAACTTCCTGGCAATGGACAACTAATTCAAGATTTCGTTTTAAAAATTATCAAATAAAGCTTTAGTTTACATTAGGTACTGAAATATTTTAAATGAGTTAATACACATTTATTTTTCTCTTTAGAAACATGATATTAAACAGATCTGTGTTTGGAACTCACAGCTAATTCTTTTTTTTTTTTTAAAGATTTTATTTATTTATCCGACACAGCGAGAGAGGGAACACAAGCAGGGGGAGAGGGAGAAGCAGGCCCCCCGGCGAGCAGGGAGCCCAATGCGGGGCTCGATCCTAGGACCCTGGGATCATGACCCGAGCCAAAGGCAGATGCTCAATGACTGAACCACCCGGCGCCCCCACAGCTAATTCTGAATAAAGGTAGCTTGCTCAGGGATAGCTCTGTAAGCAAACCTCGAATTTTAAAAGATCTCTTATTTATTTTAGAGAGAGAGAGAGAGAGTGGGGGGAGGAAGGGCCCTCAAGCAGACTCTGGAGCCAGAGGCGGGGCTCAATCTCACCACCCTGAGATCATGACCTGAGCCAAAACCAAGCTGGACGCTTAACTAACTGAGCCACCCGGGTGCCCCAGCAAATCTCAATTTTTTATTAATAGGGAAAAAGTCTATTCTCCGCACATTTCTTCAATAATTTAGCAAGGTCAATAAAATGTAAACCTAACCACTTTCACTCATTTGTTTCCTGATGATTTGAAAAATCCAAGTAGTAGCAATAATAATAATAGTAATAATAGCAAGTAGCACTTCTACACCAGGTTGTCAATACTGGAAAATACACAGGTGATGCAAAAGCTTTCAATCTCACATAATAATTCAGTTCTATTTTATTCCAGACTATCACTCACCAACTGACATTCTGAGGACGAATAATGATCTTTCGGTAGGCTCCTGATAAGGAATAATCTCGAATTTTGTGTCTCATGTTGTCAATATCCAGATTGTCTGCTGTGAGCATTTCCCTGTAGGCTTCACTGACTATAAAATACAAAAAGTTAGTCGGAATGCAGCATGCCAGCAAGCTACCTTCAGCTAGACTACAAAGAGAGTAACATGTAAATTCAGTTAGATCGTCCTAATAAAACCAGTCCCTCTAATTTATAATCCATCCTGTTCTCTGTAATCAAAATTGAGGGACTTACTCCCAGGACTAGGTGTCTCCAGCTGAGGTTGGACCAACTTCTAAGTTATCTCTTGCAAGCAACCAGAGTATCTGGAGCGTAAGGTTCTTAAGCTAACTACAAAAAGCATTTCTTTAATTTTTTTTTAAGATTTTATTTGTTTATTTATTTGACAGAGAGACACAGCGAGAGAGGGAACACAAGCAGGGGGAGTGGGAGAGGGAGAAGCAGGCTTCCCGCTGAGCAGGGAGCCTGACTCGGGGCTCAATCCCAGGACCCCAGGATCATGACCTGAGCCGAAGGCAGACGCTTAACGACTGAGCCACCCAGGAGCCCCTACAAAAAGCATTTCATCAGAAGTTATTCACCTACAATTTATACATGCTCAGAGTTGGAAAAGACCATGTACAGAGGCCTCAAACTCTTTCTGGAGGAAGGAAGATATAAATAATATATATACATAAAAATAAAAGACCTGGGAAAACCATCTGAGCTCAGCCTTGCACCTGATGTGGACTCTGTTTTATAACACCCGAGAGAGACCGTCATCTAGCCTTTGCTTGCTGGGGCCAGTTACGGGTAACCACTTCTTCGTGAGAAACACAACTGTTAGAAGTTCCTTATTCCAAGCTGAAATCTGTCTTTCTAGAACTTCTGTTGACTGCTTTGGAACACGGCCGATTCACTGCGCTCTTCCACGTGCACTCACGAGTACTGGCCCTTTAAGCCATCTCTTCTCTAGGCCACCCAACTGTCCCTTCAACTGTCCCTCTGCCATTTCTGTATTCCCCACAAAACACTTCATCGGTCTCAGGATAGCAGCCTGATGTTCCGTAAGAACTCCAGATACTTTATGTAGACTGTCAAACTAGGCCTTTACAAAAGTAACAATTTACATTTAACCCTATTCAATGCCTTCTGTGGTTCTTTTAAAAAACCTATTTTTCATATAATTAGTATTAACCATTCTGGGTAACATAATTTGCAAACATGATAAACAGATTTCTTTATTCAAGTTATTCATAAAAAATACTGGGTAGACCAGGGTGAAGGAAAGACTCACAACACACCTATAAGACAACATGGATCCCAAATTGAGCATTGCTGGACACCGAGTGTGCGTATGTTACCAACCCACAGGCCCGAACCACCACCCATCCAGTCTGTGAGCCCCTATCTTAGTCACAAGGTTTTCATGAACAGCTTGGTCAAAGGCTGTGCTGAATTTATAGATAACTGGTATTAGCCCACATTTCTGATCCTGAGAGGTACAAGAAAGAAGAATAGAATGTTTACTTTCTCTTTCTTGGAAGCTCTGAGCATCTTAAGTGCTTTCCTTCTCACCAGCTCACCCCTCGGGGCCTCACTGCGTCATCAGAGTAGGAAGAACTTCCCTGCCCCCTCCCTCATCTCCCTTGTCATTTTCTCCTCCTCGTCTCTACTCCTGTCCCTCAGTGGAGTCAACCTCACATAAATATTAGGAGCACAGCATTTTGATTGTGTTAATCAACATGGAAGTGGCAGATGACTAACTTTTTTAAGTACCTGCATTATCAAAGAAGGGTGTTAATACCTAATCATTCTATAACTTGTACAATTTCAAGGAATATAACACTGACAAGGAAAATTCATTCTGGTCCCTTGAGAGAAAAGATGGTTTGTTTGTTTTAAGTAGGCTCCACGCCCAGTGTGGAGCCCAACGTTGGGCCTGAACTCACGACCCTGAGATCAAGACCTGAGCTGCGATCAAGAGTCAGATGCTTAACTGAATGAGCCACCCAAGGGCTCCAACAGAAAAGATTTTTTTACAAGAAATAACCTCCCACAGACCAGTTCTGGCTAGGTGTAAATTTCCAGGGTCAGATCCACCAAGCTGGTCCCATGTTCAGAGCTGCTTTCTTTTTCCCAATTTTTGAATCCTTGAACAATGAAAGTTCCAATCCACAACCTCCCCAACCCTAATCCATTAAGGTAACGGAAGTAATTAATAACAGCCTGTGGGGAATGGGAAATAAGGGTGGTGAATTCTAACTTTTCACTCTATAAACTTCTGTGCTCGTTGACTTTTAAAACACAGTTTTTTAGCCTTTAAAAAAGGCTAAAAGAAGCAATGTTAAAGTAGAACTATCCATTCACTTTCTCAATGACTTTTTCCAAAGCCTTCCTATCTTTAATAAGCATTAGTGGATTTCAGAAATTTAAATAATGCCAGTAATAACAGGAACCCTAGTTAACAATACTAGTACTACTACAACTACCGCTGTGACAGCCACCACCACCACCATTTTGTTTCTTAATTTACTCATCCAGGGGCGCCTGGCTGGCTTAGTCAGTGGATCATGTGACTCCTGATCTTGGGGTTATAAGTTTGAGCCCCATGCTGGGTGTAGAGATTACTTAAAAATAAAAAAAATAAAATAAATAAATTTTAATTATCCATCTGAATACATCCCTTCCTGGGGGACTTTATATGTAAACATGGTTTATAAATGCTTGAAATCGAAACATTTTCAAGTCTGATGGAAATCAAAGTTCTAAAATTATATTTCAAGTACTGATTTTTTTTCCCTCTCACTCTACCCTTGGCGGCCAGTGGCTTAAATATGTCAGACTTTTTTTTTTTTTTAAGGTTTTATTTATTTATTTGACAGAGACAGAGAGAGCACAAGCAGGGGGAGCGGAAGGCAGAGGGAGAAGCAGGCTCCCTGCAGAGCAGGGGGAGCCCGATGTGGGGCTCGATCCCAGGACTTTGGAATCATGACCTGAGCCGAAGGCAGTTGCTTAACCAACTGAGCCACCCAGGTGCCCTGTCAGACTTCGTTTTAACTATTTTCCCCAGACAGGGAACTTACTTTTATGCTTTGGGTAGATAACATCGAAACCCGGCAAGGGCATTACCACATCATGGATGGAGTAATTATTAACATCTTCTTCATCAATGTAGGTGGCTGTAGCTGCCAAGTCACAAATAGAGAAATTAAGAAAAATTATGAAAATAGGTAATATTTGCATGAGCCTGATCTTTTAAAATTATACACATCTAAGAAGTCAGAAGTGCAAGCTGACATGGCTGAGTGGCCTACAAAGCTTAAAGAAATGAAGTTAGAGATGTTTTTGTCTTTTCTGCTCTACCCAAGAAGTAAAAATCATGGACTGAGAACAAGTGGAAAGTAAAAAAAAAAGAGAAAAGTTTATTTCTCAGCTGCACCCTCAATTTTTTAGAATGTTTGCTTTTTTTTTTTTTTTAAGATTTTATTTATTTATTTGAGAGAGTGCATGAGAGGGAGGAGGGTCAGAGGGAGAAGCAGACTCCCCGCTGAGCAGGGAGCCCGATGGGGGACTCGATCCCAGGACCCCAGGATCATGACCTGAGCCGAAGGCAGATGCTTAATCTATTGGGCCACCCAGATGCCCCAAACTGGATATATATTTTCATTAAAGACACAGATCCAAACTGTTCAATCTGAGTTTACAATGTCTTTCCATTTCAACCTTACTAGACATCTCTCGCTCTCTCTTAAATAGTGGCCAGGCTGGATTTTAAGCACCAGTGTCAAACAACTCTAGTTGGGTGGAATAATGAGGATATCTGCCTTTTTACCTCCTTTGAGAACAAGGTCACCTGGAACGGGCTTCAGTCCGTACTCTTCTATTCTCTTGCTTACCATGTTATTCCATACATAGCTTTGGTAGCTATGAATATACATTAAGCGATTATTTCTTGGTATCTGGAAGGAAGAAAAAAATGGGGAAGGAAAAAATACATATTCTGAATATTAGAAGTACTGTACTTTCCAAGATATCTCACTTGTTTAGTGGTGACCCCAGGATAAGCAGCTCATACCTTGTCATTTTTCTAATAGCTGACAGAAACAGTGACTGACGTGCAGCACCCAGTATGAGAGACAGAACCCTTCTGACTCTGACTATGGGTGTTCACAGTCAGCTCCGAATGCAGTGGTTGCCATGCTTTCATGCAAATAAAGCAACGCTGGGAGAACCTCTACCCTGAATCAAAGACACAGTGCTCAAACTGTAGAAATTTACACATCACTTACAGAGCAAACAGTGTTTTCTTCCTGATAATTCCATGGAAGGAGAAAACCTAGATGACTGAATGGACAACTAATTTCACGTAGCAAAAATTCTGCTTTTTTTGTTTGCCTGGGGAAGCGTAAATAAGACTGAAGTTGAAGAGTTAAACTTCAGTCTATTCTGGGTATAGATATCTGAATACTAGCCCAGGCCACACATGCCAAGATGGGACCCACTGTTGGAACCACCACGAAGATACCAAAGAAACGCGATCATTTAAACCACTTCTCGTGCAACCTCTTACTTCGGTAGGTTACAGTGCTGATGCTGGAGAATGATCAAGAAATAACCTCTAAGACGGATTGTGAATTTCTAAGTACCAAGATGCTTAATATAATTTCTTTGCAGATAATATTTTCCACTTTAATGCTTTTCTCATGCCGTCAATGTTAATAATTATTGCCAACATTTCCCCCACCCACCCACCACCCCCATCGCCATTCAGGGTACAAACAAGGATCACTCAGGTAACACGGCACTCAGAGATCACCAAAGGATCCTTATTTCCCTTTTGCTCTTTCAAAATTTAGTAAAATACTTAAAGATAAAATTTAAAAAGCATTAAGCCACCTCAAGTCATTCACCTGACTTCACAAATAGCACTCACTATGCCAAATGCAGAGACTATATTCTTCATTCCATATTTTGAAAGTCCTCGAAGCAGCTGCCCTTCCACACACCTTTTGACAGGAAGTTTTCTGAGGGCAGCAACTGGGTCTTTGGTCTTCGCCCACTCTTCCCTGCACTTAACCAAGTAGCCCTTTTCGGCTGGGGGAAAAAAAAGCTGTGATTGAAACAATTTATCGAATAGATAGATTTCCATAACTTAATGGGCTTCCTAGAGAACACAAAATTAGAAAATGCTCTTTGTTTAATTTTTTTTTTTTTTTTTTAAGATTTTATTTATTTGTGAAGAGAGAATGAGAGACAGAGAGCATGAGAGGGAGGAGGGTCAGAGGGAGAAGCAGACTCCCCGCTGAGCAGGGAGCCCGATGTGGGACTCGATCCCGGGACTCCAGGATCATGACCTGAGCCGAAGGCAGTCGCTTAACCAACTGAGCCACCCAGGCGCCCCAGAAAATGCTCTTTGTAATACAGGTACTCTGAACAGCTTCTGTTCACCAGCGAATACCCATCAGAATGTGAAAAGGCGGGACAGGCAGAGTGTACTGAACGAGCCGGCTTTGTCCACCTACTGCCACCCCAGGATTATTTTTTCTTTCTTTTAGATTTTATTTATTTATTTGACGGAGACACAGCAAGAGAGGGAACATAGGCAGGGGAAGTGGAAGAGGGAGAAGCAGGCTTCCCGCTGAGCAGGAAGCCCGATGAGGGGCTCGATCCCAGGACGCTGGGATCATGACCTGAGCTGAAGGCAGACGCTTAACAACTGAGCCACCCAGGTGCCCCCACCCCAGGATTTAAAGACCATTACTGTTCCATGATCACGGCTGATTCAACACAAGACAAAACCCAGGTAGTCCTTTCTTCCTTCTCTTTTTCTACTGTGTTGGCAAATTTAATAGGCCACTCTCCTTAAAATTAGACAACTTTATCTCTTTTAATTTGCAAATGAATAACTACCCAAAGGGCATAATTGTTTTGATAATTTGTGTTGTTTTTTTGTTTTTTTTTGAGAGGCTCCATGCCCAGCACGGAGCCCAATGTGGGGCTTAAACTCACGACCCTGTGATCAAGACCTGGGATGAAATCAAGAGTTGGACGCTTAACTGACTGAGCCACCCAGTGCCCCTGTACAGTAGTATTTAAATCTTTTTTTATACAGTACGAATGCAGAGGTACTTTCTGGGAAGTTTTTTTTACAAACTCTTCAAATACCTCAACATTTTTTGGCCCAGTTTTTACATTCTATTACACTATGCTTTAACAAATTAACCACAAGTGAAACGTGTCTGGATTCCTGCATGTTCAGAGATTTAGTAGTGCATGGGGAAAAGGAAATAAACGTATTAATTTATCAAAGAATAAATCAGATGAAAACAGGATATAAATTATAAATCTCAAATATATAATTTATGAAAAAATGAACTATCCTTTTTATTTTACTGTAAAAACAATCTTTAAAATTCTGAAAAAACTACCCCCAATATGCACACATACTTTTTATTCAAAGCAATTCCATGAATACCTAACAAGATATTCTATTTTTTTTAATTAACATGAATTTTATTCTCACCTCCAGAACGGGGTTTCAATATTAAATCCATGACTTCAGTCCAGGAATTCTGTAGGATAGCTCTAAAATTAAACATCATTTATTTTACTTAATTTTGCAGTACGATGAATTTTATATGTCAAAATCTGTGCAGTAACAAATCATGTTAACTTTATATATTTTATTAAATGTAAAAGTAAGTTGAAAAACTAATATAATGATAAAGGTTTCAAATGTAAATGCCAAAGGAACTTAAAAAAGAGAACAAAATGAAGAGCATGTTTACTCATTAACATTTAGTATCACGTCAGTTTTAAAATGCTAGTAGTATAAATCCTACCAACTCATTAAGCTGTTATACATGGTATTATATGTTTAAATCAAAGTTAAGTCTTTCTGCAGTAAAACTTATTTGAAACTTCTCAAGAAATCTCTCCCCCTTGTTAAATACCTTCTTGCTTAAACAAACAGAATAAATAACACTTTATCCTTCCTATTATTCTTGCCAAAATGGAAATATCTTTATTTTTGCTGATAATATATGCTTTTTTTTTTTTAAATATTTTATTTATTTATTTGACAGAGAGAGACACAGCGAGAGAGGGAACACAAGCAGGGGGAGTGGGAGAGGGAGAAGCAGGCTTCCCGTGGAGCAGGAGCCTGACGCGGGGCTCGATCCCAGGACCCTGAGATCATGACCTGAGCCGAAGGCAGACGCTTAACGACTGAGCCACCCAGGCGCCCCTATAATATATGCTTCTTAAAAATTACATAGTATATAAGAAAGGTTACCTGTTATCTAATTAATATTATCTAAATTAACACTTCAGAGAGTATTTTTCATGACTTTTTAAAAAAAGATTTTTTTTTTTTTTTAAAAGATTTTATTTATTTGACAGAGAGAGACACAGTGAGAGAAGGAACACAAGCAGGGGGAGTAGGAGAGGGAGAAGCAGGCTCTCTGCTGAGCAGGGAGCCCAATGTGGGGCTCGATCCCAGGACCCTGGGATCATGACCTGAGCCGAAGGCAGACGCTTAACAACTGAGCCACCCAGACGCCCCAAGATTTTATTTTTTTTTAAGATTTTATTTATTTGAGAGAGCACAACAGAAAGTGAGAGGGAACGAGTGGGGGGGGAGGGGCAGAGGGACAAGCAGACTCCCCATTGAGCAGGGAGCCCAAAGCAGGACTTGATCCCAGGACTCAGGGATCATGACCTGGGCCAAAGGCAGATGCTTAATCGACTAAGCCACCCAGGGGACCCCTTAAAGATTTTATTTTTAAGTAATCTCTACACCCAATGTGAGGCTAGAACTCACAACCCCAAGATTAAGAGTCACGAGCTCCCCTAAGCCAACCAGGTGCCACCATGACGTTTTTGATACATCTATAAGCATATCCAATTTTTCCTTTAACTTTTATTACATTGTATTTTGCCATACGAGAATTCTATTCTGTGCATCATATCTGAATTTTTTTTTTCCAATTAAGATTTCTGGTGTTGGAGTCATGCTTAGAAAGGCCTTCTCTAGGGGCACCTGGGTGGCTCAGTTGGTTAAGTGTCCAAATCTTGGTTTTGGCTCAGGTCATGATCTCATGATTGTGGGATAGAGCTCCACAGGGAGCCCCAAATTGGGCTCCATGCTCAGCGGGGAGTCTGCTTGAGATTCTCTCTCTCATCCTCCCCCACCCCCCACCCACTCACTCTGTCCCTCTCTCTAAAATAATAAATCTTTAAAAAAAGGAAGGCCTTCCCCACCAAAAGAATATAGAAATCCCTTCTACTAATTTTTCTGTTTCTTTTAGTTAACTGGGATTTTTATTTTTCATATTTAAGTTAACCTATATGGGATATTTTTGCATATTAAACTGTATAAAATGCTGCTTAGTATCCAATGATATGATCATGTGGATTTTTTATCTACTAGTGCGATTAATTACGTAACAGATTTCTTACTGCTGCCCATCCTTGCAGTCCTGGAACAAGCCACGCTCTATCAGTCTTTCAGTATTCTCCTGGGTGACACATTATGGAGCTGGCTAGGCTATCCGAAACACCTCTAGAGAGTGGAGAACTAGTTCAGGACTGGGCACTGGTCTGTCAGGTATCATAGAAGATGTCAGTGTTCAAAAACCTCTGTTACCTGGCTGGCCACTTGATTTTGTGACTAGGTTTCCTGTAGAACACCCGTGCTCATCTGTGGACACACTGCGTGCGTATGACTTTCACACTGTTGTAATGGCAGCGCTGAGCACCTGCTATGAACAGCCCATGGCCCACAAAGCCCAAGATATTTACTGTCTGGCCCTTCACAGGAAAAGTCTGCCAACACGTGGTATAGTTTCTGAAGATGCTACCACATACATGAAAGTTCAGTACATACTGCCATATTAAACATGTGCAGATTTCAATCACAAGAGGCCTTTCTATCTGGACCTCTACACATTAAGATGTTTTCTACTTTTCTTACATCATCTTTCTTTCTTCCAGCTTTTTTTTTAATTGTATAAAATACGCCTAACATGAAACTCTTCATTTGGGCCATTTTTAAAGTGTACAGTTGTGTGGCACCAAGTACATTTATACTGTAACCATCAGGACAACCTGCCCCCAGAACTTTTAATCTTCCTCAGCTGAAACTCTACACACATCAAATAACTCCCATCTCCTGGCAACCACCACTCTACTTTATGTATGAATCTAACTATCCTAGGTACCTCCCGTAAGAGGATTTACACAGCATTTGTCCTTTTGTGCCTGGCTTATTTCATTTAGCATAAAAGTCTTCGAGGTCTATGCATGTTGTAGCATGTCTCAGAATCTCCTTCCTGTCAAAGCTGAAGGATTCTCCATTGTATCTGTGTAACATGTTTTGGATGCATTCATCTGTTAATGGACACTTGGTTGCTTCCACCTTTTGGCTGCTATGAGTAACACTCTTAAAAACAGGGGTGTGTAAATATTTGAGTGTTCGCTTTCATTTTTGGGTAGATACTCAAAAATGGAATTTATGGATCATATGGTGATTCTACATTTAATGTTTTGAAGAATTACCGTATCATTTTCCACAGAGGCTGGTCCATTTTATACAGCAATGCAAAAGGGTTCCCATGTCTCCATATCTTCACCAACACTTGTTTTTCTTTTCTTAATAATGGTGCTTCTAATGGGTATAAAAAATTATCTCATTGTGGTATTGATTTGTATTTCCTTAATGATTAGTAATATTGAGCACCTTTTCAATTAGTTTATTAGTCATTTGTATTTCTTTTTTGATGAAAGGTCTCTTCAAGTTCTTTGTCCATTTTTAATTAAGTTGTTTTGTTATTGCTGAGTTGTAAGGAACTCTGTATGTTTTGGATATTAACACCTCATCAGATATATAATTTGCAAATATTTTCTCCCATTCTGTGGACTGCTTTTTCGTTCTGTTGATAGTGTCCTTTGTACACAAATATTTTTAATTTTATGGAGCCCAACCTATTGTTGTATCCTAGAAATTGGCAATCAAATGTCATGAGGTTTTCCCCTAATTATATAGTTGTAGTAGGTTCAGGTCTTGGATCTATTTTGAGTTAATTCTTATAAATGGTGTGAGACAACTTGTGATGGTGTGAAGGGTCCAGCTGCATTTTTTTATGTGTATATCCAATTTCCCCAACATAATTTGTTAAAAAGACTGTCCTCGGCACGCCTGGGTGGCTTAGTCGTTAAGTGTCTGCCTTCGGCTCAGGTCATGATCCTGGGGTCCTGGGATCGAGCCCCGCATCGGGCTCCCTGCTCAGCGGGAGCCTGCTTCTCCCTCTCCCACTCCCCCTGCTTGTGTTCCCTCTCTCGCTGTGTCTCTCTCTCTGTCAAATAAATAAATAAATAAATAAATAAATAAATCTTAAAAAAATAAAAGGACTGTGCTCTCCTCGTTGAATGGTCTTGTCACCCTTGTCGAAAATCATTTGACCACGTATGCAAGGATTTATTCCCTTAACAAAAAAATATATAATTCATATATCCATGTATATGGATAATTCATATATCCATGTAATTCATCTTCATTTAAGTGCATAATTCAATGGCTTTTGGTATACTCACAGAATTGTGTAACATTACACAATCATTATGGAACATCTTTAGCACCCAAAAAGAAATACTACACCCAGCAGCAGTCATTCTCCATTACCCCTCCCCCAAATGTAGGCAACCACTAATCAACTTTCTGTCTCTCTGGATTTGCCTATTCTGGATATTTCATATAAATGAATCCTATAATATCTTGCCCTTTGTGACTAGCTTCTTTCACTTAGCATGTTTTCAAGGTCCATCCATGTTGTAGCAGGTGTCAGTACTCCATTCTCTTTTATTGTTGAATAACATTCCATTGTACAGATACATCACATTTTGTTTATCCATTTATCAGTTGATGGGACATCTGGGTTGTTTCCATTTTTTTTGGCTGCTATAAACATTGGTGTAAATTCTTGTTTTCAAAAAATTGGTGTAAACACGTTTTCAATTCCTAAGTATATACCTAGGAGTGTAACAGCTGAGTCATATAATAACTCTACACTGAACCTTTTGGGGACTAGCCAGGCTGTTATCCAAAATGGCTATACCATTTTACATTTCTACCAGCAGCACATGAGGGTTCCAATTTCTCCACATCCTCACCAACACTTGTTATTGTCTGTCTTTTTGTTTTAGCTATCATAGTGGATCTGAAGTGATAGTTCATTGTGGTTTTGAATTGCTTTTCCCTAACGATTAGTGATTCCCTGATGATGTTGAGCATCTTTTTGTGTGCTTACTGGCCAATAATCTATATTTTTTGGAGAAATGTCTACTCAGATCACTTGCCTATTTTAGACTGTTGTCTCTTTGGTCTTTGAGTTGTAAGAGTTCTTTAAAAAAACTTTAGAGGGGCGCCTGGGTGGCTCAGTCGTTAAGCGTCTGCCTTTGGCTCAGGTCATGATCCCAGGGTCCTGAGATCGAGCCCCGCATTGGGCTCCCTGCTCGGCGGGAGGCCTGCTTCTCCCTCTCCCTCTGCCCCTGCTTGCGTTCCCTCTCTCGCTGTGTCTGTCTCTGTCAAATAAATAAATAAAAAATCTTAAAAAAAAAAAAATAGAAGAGGAGATGAGAGATCAGCAGCAACTTAAAAAAAAAAAAACTTTAGATATAAGTCATTTTTCCATCTTTAATCTATAAACTAAGGGTTGTTTTGTTTTTTCCTTAGGAGGTCCTATGATGGTAACCGTGGGCTGCTCTGAAGCTAGGAAATATTCCTATGTTATGGAAACTGTTAGTCTGAAATCCTGACTGGACTGTATACTGACTGTATACTTAGGGCCTACAATGCAATTTTTGTTCCTTTCTGTTTGTTTTTGATAAATCTGATCTCATTTTCATTAGCCATTTTATATTATCTTTGGAGTACAAAATCTGCAGGGTCCCATGGCTGTTCTTCTGCCAAATTAACTACGAATTCAAAAGCTGATACAGGGCACCTGGGTGGCTCGGTTGGTTGAGGGTCTGACTCTCGGTTTCGGCTCACGTCATGATCTCAGGGTCATGAGACTGAGCCCCGTGGAGGACTCTGCGCTCAGGCCAGGGTCTGCTTGAGATTCTCTCCTCCACCCACCACCCCCCAACTCCGCTCGCGCTTGCGCTCTCTCTTCCTAAAATAAATGAAATATTTTTTAAAAAGCTGATACAGTGTGGGGCGCCCGGCTGGCTCCTCAGTGGAGCGTGCAACTCCTGATCTCAAGGTCATGAGTTCAAGCGCCAAGCTGGGCATGGAGCCTACTTAAAAAATAAATAAAATGCTATTTAAAACAAAACAAAACAAAACAAAATTTAAAAAGCCAAAAGTTGATAGTCTTCCCTTAAACATTGAAAACATTATCATTTATTATCTAATAATAATGATTATTAGTTACTTTAGTTTTCTTCTCAGCAAAAATTCTTTCTCTGGTTAGTATGCTCTATCTATCTATCTATCTATTTATAAGATTTTATTTATTTATTTGACAGAGACACAGCGAGAGAGGGAACACAAGCAGGGGGAGTGGGAGAGGGAGAAGCAGGCTTCCCGCTGAGCAGGGAGCCCGATGCGGAGCTCGATCCCAGAACCCTGGGATCCTGACCTGAGCCAAAGGCAGATGCTTAACGACTGAGCCACCCAGGCTCCCCTGGTTAGTATGCTTTAGTATTAAAATACTACTATCTACTTATTGAGCACCTACTATATCCTAGATATAGCAACAGGTGCTGCAAAAATATCACGTCACTTCATTTTCACCACCCTGTGAAGTTAGCATTATGATCTCCATTTGACAGATGAGTAATCTGAGGCTCAGAACGGCCTGAACTTTTAACCTTCTCAATACTGCCTCAAAGAAATAGAGGAAATACTATATGACAGATTTTTTATCATTTTGTGCTTTTCTAAAACTTTATTACTTTTTAAATATTTTATTTATTTATTTGAGAGACAGAAAGAAAGCGTGTGAGAGCAGGAGGAGGGGCGCAGAGAGAGAAAATCTCAAGCAGAGTCTGCACTCATTGCGGAGCCCTACGCAGGGCTTGATCCCACAACCCTGAAATCATGATATGAGCCAAAACCAAGAGTCAGACGCGTAACCAACTGAGCCACCCAGGCACCCCAATCATTTTGTGCTTTTAAAAAATGCATGAACAAATGTAAGTTCATGTAGTCAGCTGCTGCAACCATGCACGGGAAGTCAAGAAAAGTCCTCTGTTCCTAGGACTATAGGGGACCAACTAGTGAGCTCCAGCAGACCCCCAAGCCTAAATTTCACCTTTGCTAGAACATGGGTTTGAAACACAAGGAAGAACACGAACTACATAATCTCTCAGATCACTTCCAACTCATGACTTCTGTAATTCGAACTCCCATGAGAATGATTATTTTATGTAACAATCTACTGGACAGCAGGACAGCATATGACAGCTTAGGTTTCCGAATCCAATAAGTATGTATGTATTTAAAGTTTATTTATTTGGGTGCTTGGGTGGCTCAATTGGTTAAGCGTCTGCCTTCGGCTCAGGTCATGATCCCAGAGTCCTGGGATTGAGTCCTGCATCGGGCTTCCTGTTCAGCGGGGAGTCTGCTTCTCCCTCTGCCCCTCCCTCTGCTCATGCTCTAATAAATAAAATAAAATCTTAAAAAAATTTATTTATTTAAGTAATCTCTACACCCAATGTGGGGCTTGAACTCATGACCCCGAGATCAAGAGTTGCACGCTCTTCCAACTGAGCTAGCCAGGCGTCCCTTTTAAGGTTTTTTTTAAGTTTATTTATTTAAGTAATCTCTACACCCAATGTGGGGCTCCAATGACCCCAAGATCAAGAGTCCAAGTATTTATTGATGGGATTCCCACCCTAGCTTACCCTAGAGGGATTCCCTAATTCCATGAAAGTGAATCAGAGTTCTTAAAATAAATTTTACCATGCTATTTCCATCCTACACCACTTTCTTTAAGGGCGGGGAAAGTGCAGATGAAAGTTTAATAAACTGGAAAGCGTTTGTTAACAGAAATCACAAACTGCGTCCTGTCAGGCTATGCAACAGCTTATTGTACTCAGCCAAGAGTTACCTGTAAAGAAGGAACTAAAAACAGAAGCCCTGGATGGGTTATCAGGGATGAGAGAAAAACTTACCTTTCAGGTTATATCTTTTTGAACACTGAATTAATTAATTAATTTTTTTTCCTTTTCAAAAATTTTTTTAAAGATCTTATTTATTTGACAGAGAGACACAGTGACAGGGAACACAAGCAGGGGGAGTGGGAGAGGGAGAAGCAGGCCTCCCGTCAAGCAGGGAGCGCAATGCAGGGGCTCGATCCCAGGACCCCGGGATCATGACCCGAGCCGAAGGCAGATGCTTAATGACTGAGCCACCCAGGTGCCCCAATTTATTATTATTATTTTTGTATTAATTTGTATTATCTTAATACACAACAAAAACTAGAAGGATGCTATGGATCAGTTGATGAGACACACTGGTTCATTTGGCCCAGACATGAATAATTAAAAACAACAGCAACAAAAAGTCTTTCTTCTTTTTTTAAGTGAGCTCTTTCAGACAAAAGTTAAAAATTAAATACGCACCTTCCAACCTGGTATGTGGGGACAGCTGTAGTTCCAAATCTTTGCATTCCATAGTAGTTAATAAATCCGATCTCCTTGAGAGAGTTCATAGCTTGCTGAACTTGGTCATCAGTTCCTGTTATATTTCTGTAGGGGCCCAAGTTACCCAGAGAAGAAACTGAGTCAAACACATTCAGGGATGCATATCATTAATGATATGGCTTGGCTTCCATGTCTTTCCCTTATCCCCTGCAGCTTTCTCTCTACCTGCTGGGGACTCTATGTTTTTGTTTTTTTTTAAATTGTGGCAAAATATACATAACATTAAATTGACCATTTTGGCCATTTTTAAGTATACAACCTAGTGGCTTTAAGTACACCGACAACGTTGCGCAACATTACCCACGATCTACTTCCTGAACTTTCCACTCTTCCCAAACGGAAACCCTGTACCCATTCAACAACAGCTCCCTGTCCCCCTCTTAGGCTCCCGGGCCCCAGGTAACCCTGTTCTACTTTCTGCGTCTGTGAATGTGCCCATCCCAGTACTGCCTATAAGCGGAGGCACAGGCTCTTCGTCTCTTAACACTGTGTTTGAAGCACATGGCTGCTTTCCAGCAGAGGCGCCGAGTTCTGAGAGGTGAGGGGGGTCGGTACCAACTCTCCAGCACTATTTGCTCTCCCAGCCCTACCAGGCTCCGCTTGGCCTTCCCTCGCTGCCACACCTGCTCGAAGCAGCTCACCTGGATTAGAAACTGATCCGAACAGACCCTCTCTGGTCCGCACTCCTCCCTGCAGGTCTTTACCTGAGGACAACAGTGAAGTGATTCCCTTGAAGCTCTCCCAGTTTCAGAGGGTTTTTCTGATAGCTGAAATTCCCCAGTTTAAAGTTCATCAAGCACTTGTTCAAGTGGGCAAGTCTTTGAGCGGTTATTCTAAAAAACAGAAAATAAAAAAGGAGCACAAAGAGGATCATGAAATACTGCCTGACTGAAATAGTCTCGGGCACCCTACTACAAGAAACGACAGCTCGAAACAAGCCCGCACACCAAGCTATGAGGAGGGAAAACACAGGCACCCCGGCAGCTGGGCAGAGCACACTTTTCATTTCCCTCTGGATTGTTCCTCCAGCAAAATGATCCTGGTTCGACCTTACTGGATAGATTAACCTGGGCCACATTTACATTCATAAAGCCTCGTGTGATTTATAATGATTAATGGAACAATCATATCTACTTTTTCTGAGAGGGAAGGGGGATAATAACAGACAGCAATCCCATACAACCGTAAAGACTGTTATTAAACGTTTTAAAGAAGAGTTAGTCCTATTTTCATCTATCAGAAAAATACTGTAATCTAACTAAGGAAACTTGAAACCATAGAAAAGAAAAACAATGCAGTTTCATCACCTGGAAAAAAAATCTGCTAATATCTAACTTTGCATTTCCTCCCGTTCTTTTTTAAACATGTTTTATAGATAGATAGATAGATAGATAGATAGAGATGGCATTCTACCACAAATGTGTAACTTACTATCATTTAAAAGGTATAAGAATGGGGCACCTGAGTGGCTCAGTCGGTTAAGCGTCTGCCTTCAGCTCAGGTCATGATCCCAGGGTCCTGGGATGGAGCCCCGGGATCGTCATCGTAAAAAGAGCTTCTCCCTCTCCCTCTGCCCCTTCCCCGGCTCTCTCTTGCTCTCTCAAAAAAAAAACAAAAACAAAAACAAAAAACCTTTAAAAGGTATAAGGAAATTTTCATGAAAAATTCCTTAACTTCTTTAACAGTAATTTATGTAGAAAAACAAATTCAGAACTGAAAAACCTATGTCCTATCTCTATCCCTTGACACCTCTCCCCACCTGCAACCCATGTTAACAGTTCATTGTGCATCCCTCCAGAAACAATTTATGTATATAAAAGCATATATGTACCTACAGTCTTCTTCCTTTTAGGAATTTTTTGGTAAGTTCTTTATATGTTGTTCATATGGAAAAATACACAACTCCTAAGTGTTCTGCTTGACGAATTTTCACCAAGTGAACACAACCATGTAACTAGCACCCAGATCCTCCCCCTCTTTTGTTACATTATAAATTGTTCAGCATCTTGCCTTTTTTTTTAAATAAGATTTATTTATTTTTAGAGAGAGAGAGAGTGCGTGAGCAGGGTAAAGGGCCGAAGGAGAGGGGAAGCAGACTCACCGCTCAGTGGGGAGCCCTATGTGCGGGCTCGATCTCCGGACCAGGAGATCATGACCTGAGCCGAAATCAAGTGTCAGATGCCTAATCGAGCCACCCAGGAGCACCAGCATCTTGCTTTTTTTCCACGTAAAAATGCATTTCTGAGATTTGCGTTATCCACATAGACTTTTTTAATTATTTATTTATTTATTTGACAGAGAGATAGCACAAGTAGGCAGAGCGGCAGGCAGAGGGAGAGGGAGAAGCAGGCCTCCCGCCGAGCAGGGAGCCCGACGCGGGGCTCCATCCCAGGACCCTGGGATCATGACCTGAGCCGAAGGCAGACACTTAACGACTGAGCCACCCAGGCGCCCCATTTATTTATTTATTTTTTTAAAGATTTTATTTATTTGAGAGAGAGAGAGCATGAGCTGGGGGGAGAGCTGAGCAGGGAGCCTGATGCGAGGCTCAATGCCAGGACCCTGGGATCATGACCTGAGCCAAAGGCAGACACTTAACTGACTGAGCCACCCAGGTGTCCTGAGTTTAGTTTATTTATAGTAGTTTATACATTAGAAAATTTCCCCCCAGTTATATTAAAAAAAATTCAGAACTGGAGAAAAATGGCAACACTGTACCTTATACTTTCCAAGAGATTTACCAATTGTTAAGTCCCACCCCCACCCCCGACTTTATATATCTCTTTCTAATCGATGAACACCCACATATTACACACACATGCACACATGCATACACACAGAAATAAATGTGAAATCTAAATACTTCACTGAACAATTCTGAGTTAGTTGCAGACATCACACCTTACCCCTAGTGGCCCCTGTGTGTGTCTCCTAGACCCCTACCCAAGCGGGTCACACTCAGGAAGCCTAACATGAATTCGACACTACTGACAGGCGGTCCACATCCACACTCACCCCATTACCCGGTAACATTTTAAGCTCCCTGAATTCAGGATCTAACTAAGGACCACATACTGCCGTTGTGCCATCCAGTTAGTGTCCACTAAGCTGCTTGGCTCGGCCCGGCCTCTGCTTTCTATTGGTATCCGACTTTTAGCAGAATCCAGGCCAGCTGTTTCCCACCGTGCCTTTACATTCGGATTTGACGATTGTTTCCTCATGATTAGACTTAGATAAACACATTACTTAGGTGATGCGATGGCCTTTTCAGTGTATCCCAGCAAAAGGCAATAATGTTCAGTTTGTCCATCACTCACGGTGATAAATTTAATCACTGGGTTAGGAAGGTATGTGTTAGGCTTTTCTATTGTAAAGGGACCTTTCCTCTTAGATGGATTATCCTGTTCCCCATAGTCTTTCATCCGCCTGTTCAGGTACCCTAGGATTCTTACTACTTCAAGCAAAAACTAGTGTGTTAATGTGAAAGAGTGTTTGTCTCTATCTACCATTCCTTCTGCCTTAGGTGGCATTCTTCTGTAAATAAGAACTATAGAGTAAAATTTTAGTTATGTTCATGAATCTTTTTTTTTTTTTTTTAATAGTTCTGGGATTTAGGATTGCCTGAGTGGCTCACTCAGTTAAGCATTTGCCTTCAGTTCAGGTCGTGGGATCGAGCCCCATGTCGTCGGGCTCCCTGCTCAGTGGGGAGTCTGCTTCTCCCTCTCTGCTTGCTCTGTCAAATAAATAAAATCTTGAAAAGAAAAAAAAAAGAATAGTTCTGAGGTTTAAGATATACTCAGAAAGGGTATCCCTAGCCAGAGATTATTTTTTTTAAAGTTTCCCAAATGTAAATAGAGTACTTTTACAGTTTTATTGTTTTGTTTTGTTTTCAGTTAAAAAGGGCACTTTTCTGTTGTTTCCTTTTGGCTTACAGTAGTGATTACTTTTTATCACACCTCATTTAGAGCAGTGCTAGCCTCTGTGCGTTCACCAACACACCAATCTTCACTACTGGGGTTTTCTAAGTTTACATCGGGTGTGGAGAAAAATAAAAGACCTCGGGGCACTGCTGTTCCAGGGGCTCTGAGTGGGAGCTTCTGTTTTTCCTTCCCCAGTCCACCTCTGATGCCAAACGTGGGCCACTTACAAAGGAGGGGGACACGGGACAGGTCATGTTGACTCGGGAAGGTCTTCCTGCTCTCGCCCCCGGCTTTAAATCATGGAGTCTCCTCATCCTAAGCAACAAGGAGGTGAAGGAAAGAAGTGGGAGAGTGTTTTTCACACACAAACTGGCAACCGTGTCAACAGCTAGCTACTCAGTGGCGTGGGCTCCACATTTTACATTAACGGGGTCACACATACCTTTCCGCTTTATGGCCTTTTAAAAAAGCAGACTGTGGACTATAAAAACTACACCAAGGACCTGGCTACAAAAAAATAAATATTTACCTATCGGTATCCGTGTGCAGTGGCACCGCGGCTGGTGCCGGTCTTTGACCGGCTCTGCAGGCCTCTCCCGGTGATCTTCTTTGCTTCAAACTAAAGTTTTCTTTGTGTGGGGGGGAAAAAATCTGGCAAAGCACTGCCACTTTACCCACTCAGGGGAGACATACAAAAACGTCAGCACAGATTCTTTCATACAGTGTTGTTTTTTTTTAACGTTTAAATTTTTGATTCACCTGGAATTTATTTAGAAAGGGAACTGAGGTAAGGAGACAAATTTTTTTTTTTCAGATGGTTATTCAGTTATCTCAACAACATTCATTGACTCAACCATCTTTTTTCTGATTTTTTTTTTTTTTTAAAGATTTTATTTATGGGGCACCTGGGTGGCTCAGTCGTTAAGCGTCTGCCTTCGGCTCAGGTCATGATCCCAGGGTCCTGGGACTGAGCCCCACTTTGGGCTCCCTGCTCAGCAGGGAGTCAGTTTCTCCCTCTGCCCCTCCCCCCACTCATGCTTGCTCTCTCTCTCTCAAATAAATAAATCTTAAAAAAAAAAGATTCATCCATATTGTAATATCTATCAGTACTTCATTCCTTTTTATGGCTGAAGCATATTCTATTGCCTCTTCTTGAATACCTAACACGTACTTCTGAATCCCATGGCACAGCAGAAAGCAAGAGGTACACTCATTCTTACAGGATGGGTGCTCCCTGAGCAGAGGTGGAATGGTGTTGACAGCATCTTTATGACACTGTTCACAGTTTTAATTCTGATCATCTTGGATAGAGCTCTATAGTTGTAAATTCATAGCGAATTCTGTGACTAACTTGGGACTACTAAAAATCTCACTTTTAAACATCAGGAGCCAACCTAAGCAACACGTTGCACAAAAAGCCTTTATTAACAAAGCCAGTGAAACACTGGCCCAGGCTCAGAAAGGAGACTGGCAGGAAGAGGCAGGAAAAGAAACAAATCATTCTGAATGAGGCTGTTCCTGCTGGAGATCCTGTTAAAATTACGAGGTGGCTGGAGAGTTACACGAAGCCGAAAGAAATGCTGCTTATCCCCAGGAATGAGCGATTCAGCAATAATTAAAACTCCCGTGTGGCAGAGTGGGTTTATCCTGTGCACCGGTTCTCACGGGAAAGGCCAACCTGCCCGGCCCAGCGTATCCATTAAGCAAACGAAGGGCGTCGCCTGCATCCGCGAGATAAGTGCTATGTGCTTTCCAAAGGCCGACACTTAGGGGTCTAATATAGTTCCTTACGAAGTCAACAGGAAGATGAGAAAAGCAGCAAGGGCTATGAAGACAGAGCAGCACTGTGATCAAGTATGACACCTGCTGGCTGACCAAGAAGAGAGAGAAATACCTTCACTCCAAATATTCAAAGATTTCTCATCATATAATGCAATATAAAATAATGAGATGCCATTTTTTTGACCCTCAAATTAGCAAAGGATTTAAAAAAACAAAACAAAACTGTAACACCTGTTAAGTAGGGAGGATTCTGGGGAAGTAGAATAAAGGTGACAAATTGGTACCACCTTTCCATAGGACAACTAGGCTTTGCTACTAAAAGCCTAAAACCTAGAATTTCACATTCCCTTTAAGTCAGAATTCCACTGCTAAGTTTATCTTTTTTTTTTTAAGATTTTATTTATTTATTTGACAGAAAGCACACAAATGGGGGAGCGGCAGGCAGTGGGAGAGGGATAAGCAGGCTCCCTACTGAGCAGGGAGCCTGATGCGGGGCTCAATCCCAGGACCCTGAGATCATGACCTGAGCTGAAGGCAGATGCTTAACGACTGAGCCACCCAGGCGCCCCTCTCTGCTAAGTTTATCTTAATGAAGTTTTCACAGATGTGTGCCAAGATTTAGCTACCAATATGTCTGTCATGGAATTGTTTATAATAGCAAGAAATGGGAAACAATGTCAACATCCAAAAATACAGTAACAATCCAGAAATTAGGATTCACCATATTTTAAATATCTTTTGCATTTTATATAAATATTTTGGCTCACAAGGAAAAAAGAACCCCCACAAAAAATATACCAAGCTGTGAACAAGGCAATCTCTGAGGGAGTACAATTATGGCAGAACTTTCATTTTCCACCTCGTTCCTTCTGTGAGGAAAATAAAACAACTAACTTATTTATTTAATTTTAAAAAGATGTTTTTATGTAATCTCCACACCTAGCACCGGGCTCAAACTCACAACCCGGAGATCAAGAGTCACATGCTCTCATGACTTAGCCAGCCAGGTGCTCCTGAACTTAATATTTTTTTTTAACTTATTTTTAAATTTGGGTGAAAAAAACTGCAGGACCAGCCAGAAAGCACAGGAGTTGACTACAACGATATTTTAGATACAGAGGATGGAAACACCTGAACCCTTGAGCCACTGCTGTTCCCCCAACCCTTCAGAGTTTCTGGCTAGCCCACTGGGCCCACTACCCGCAGAGGTGATTTCAAATCTTTTTTTTTTTTTTTTTTTTAAAGATTTTATTTATTTATTTGAGACAGAATGAGAGAGAGAGCACATGAGAGGGGGGGAGGGTCAGAGGGAGAAGCAGGTTCCCTGCCGAGCAGGGAGCCCGATGCGGGACTCGATCCAGGGACTCCAGGATCATGACCTGAGCCGAAGGCAGTCACTTAAACCAACTGAGCCACCCGGGCGCCCGGTGATTTCAAATCTTCACACTCTTTTCAAGTTCCCTTCCCCACTCCTGCCCCACCCCCCTGCTCTCAGCAGATGACTCCACATTTTGTGCATCACAGGAAGAAAAAGAACAGGCCACCGTGTAGGAACATATTCAGGGATCTCCTGCCGCTCTCTTTCAAACACATTCGCACACACTGTTAGTGGAGTCACGGAGAGATGTTCTTACTTTGCTTTCATGACACAACATACCTCCCTAATGTCAAGGAGGAAAAGGGCTGGAAAATCCATTAGGATGCAACCAGATGCTTAATCCCGACACCATTTCAAGTGAATCAAAATAGTCGTGGGAAAGAAGCAGACTATAGGGGATTGCAGGGTAAAGAGGAGAGGCCACCTCAGATTCTTTATGAAAAGATAAGCATATGTATTTAAATATATGTATTTAAGTGGGGACAGCAAGCACAGATGACTTCATTTGTCATTACAGTATAATTAACGTGCGGTAAACTGTACATATTCAAAATGTACAAGATTTGGGACGCCTGGGTGGCTCAGTCAGTTAAGCGACTGCCTTCAGTTCAGGTCATGAGCCCAGAGTCCTGGGATCGAGCCCCGCATCGGGCTCCCTGCTCAGCGGGGAGCCTGCTTCTCCCTCTCCCTCTGCCTGCTGCTCCCCCTGTTTGTGTGCTCTCTCTCTCTCTGACAAATAAATAAATAAAATCTTTAAAAAATGTACAAGATTTACCATGTGAGTAAGCCCATGAAATCATCACCATATTCAAGATAACGAACATACGCATAACCCTCAGAAGTTTCCTCCAGCCCCTTTATTTCTCCCTCCCACCACTCCTTACCACTGGGGGGGGGGGGGGGATGTGTGTGTGTGTGTCTACACACACACATAAGACAAAAGCCTGAATTTGTCTGACTTCACGAGGCTATAAATTCATCTTTTCCCCTTCCTTCCACTAAACTGTGTAGGTTCAGAGGCCCCAGGACACGGCAATAGCCCCGATCTCCAGGGTCACCCACCTGCTCCAGTCACAACCCCTACTCCTGCCTCTCCACACAACCCCGTCTGTTTTAGATCATGGTCAAGTCCAAGATACTCACCATGACCTACAGGGCCCGAGGATCCTGATTTCTTGCTAGCTCCCACAAGACTAAAGTACCTGCCAGGTACCAAATGTGCTGTGCTCCCCTTTCCAGCACCTTTTCACGAGGTATTTTCTTGGTTCAAACAAGCAACCCTAGACCCTCCATAGCGCTAGGAAGCTCCTACTCGTCCTTCCAGAATCTAGACCAGTGGTTCTCAACCATAGGAGATTTTGCCCTTCAAGGGACATTTGGCAGAGTGTGGAGACATTTTTGGTTGTCACAACTGAAGGTGGAGGGCTAAGGGGGGGATGCTACTGACATCTAGTGGGTAGAGCCCAGGGCTGCTGCTAAATGCCCTACGATGGCACAGGATGGCCCCCACAACAAGGAATTATCCATTCCAAACTGCCATTGGTGAAGGCGGAGAGGCCTTGATTAGATTAAAACTCCAGCATCCCATTTTCTGTGAAACCCTTCCCTGGCCTGCCCTAATTCCCCCAGCATACCTGTATTTTAGCATTTATCTCACTGTGTGATAAGCTCTGATTTACTTGTCTGTCTGCTCCATTAAATTATAATTGCTTCAAATGCACAGACCATCTTTTCATCTGTATATCCCCAGTGTGTAACAAAAGAGCTCACAGTTTTGTAATTAAATTTTAAATAACTTATATTTAATAATGAATGAACACAAAAGGACGGAGAGAAGGAAGCACTTATTCTCTTGGCTCTACCACAAAAATCCTTTAAAAATCACACAAACAATACCTGTTTGCTCCAAAAAATATTAGGAAATACAGATATGCAAGAAGAAAAAAAATTATTTTTTGAATAGGCAGAGGCACCATTTAAAGAGAGAAGAGACAGGGGCGCTTGGGTGGCTGGGTTAAGTGTCCGACTCTTGATTTCAGTTCAGGTCATGATCTCAGGGTCATGAGGTCAAAAGCCTTGCATCAGGCTTGCGCTCAGTGTGGAGTCTGCTTGTGCCTCTCCGTCTGCTCCCCCCCTCCCTACACTCTCTCTCTCAAATAAATAAAAATCTCAAAGAAAAAAAAAAAAGAGGGAAGAGATAAACCCCACAGCAAATTTGAGAACCGTGGAAGGTGGTGCTAGGGTTTCTGTGAACAAATCCCGACATGTACTTGGTACTTACTTGAGAACAGCAATCTCTTGAACGGTTATGGCCCTTTTATCTTTGGTTCCCATGTAGGAGAATATGTTTGGTTTGACTCTGGTAAGACAAAAACAAAACCATATGAAGTTGCACACCATTAGGAAATCGTATTTCTCATGCTTTAAGGTTCAAAGTAAATAAAATCATTACAGAATGGGAGAAGAGTAAGGAGAAACTTGATTTAAAAATGTACCCAGGAAAACATAATATGCCAAGCTAAGGAAGTAAATGATGCCTGGACAGCAACCTTCTTAGCAGGGCTTGACTTAGAATGTTTGTGGCTATGAGTGAAAACCTGCCATTGGAAGACCTGGCTAGCCAGTAACCAGTAACCAAAAAGGAAACAACGTACTTCCTATCGATCACAGGCCATTCATTGGGTGACACGAAAGTGAAGGTAAAGAGAAACTCATTCTAGATATATAATGGACCACTCTGAAAATTTTATTATCTTCAGTTTTTAAAAAGTTAATAATGTGAAGTTTCCATAAATATATGCTATTTCTTTGCATAAAAAAAGCCAAATACTAAAATAGGGATCTGACTAGTTCTGATATAAAGATCTAAGTAAGCTAGTTAACAAAGAAGTATTTTATAGAAACTGCTTCACATGAAAAGGAAAATGACAGGACAAATTTCTTGAACTCTGAGCGCTCCCCAACTGCAGAGCTCAGAGGAAGCGCCTCCGCAGTGGTCTATCCTCCCAGGATCAGGTACAGACAGGCCCCGCCGACTCTCTCCCAGAGAGCTAGCAACTAGAGTAAAATATAATGTCCCTTATAGAGTACTGCACCCTACTGACTGAAATATGGCCCTACTGACCCTGACCCCCAGTACCTCAGAATGTAGCTGCGCTTAGAGAGGGCCTTTAAAGACGTGGTTCAGTTAGAATGAGGCTGCTGGGTGGGCCCTTATCCAATCTGTTCCAATAAGAAGAGAAAATGTGGACACACAGACGCCGGGGACACACACGGAGGGAAGACCACGGGAGGACACAGAGAGAAGGTGGCCATCTATAAGCCACGGAGAAGCCTCAGAAGAAAACCAAAACCTGCCAACACCTTGATCCTGGGACTCCTCGTCTCCAGAGCTGTGAGAAAATCGGTGTCTGTTATCGAAACCTCCCAGTCTGTGATATTTTGTTACGGCAGCCCCAGCAAACTGACACACTGCCCACCATGTTTAAACTGGGTTAAATATATATCAGAAAGTAAACTTCCAGTGCACACAGATCGGCTGCGGTGCCTGTACCCAGGACTGAAAAACAGTTCTGCGGCACCTGGCCCATCCTCAGAGACTCAAACTGCATCATCTGCATTCCCAGGAGGAAATCCTACTGGTTTCAAGTTTTCAATCGAGTCAATCTCCAAGATTTAGGAGCTTACAATCTAGTTAAACAAATCCCTGCCAACACATCAAAGTGTAGGCTTTCCAGGAAGCAAGTTAATTTTTATTTTCAGCTGGATGGACCAACATGTGAACTATTCATTTGTAGAATTTCCATCTTAAATCACTAGCAATATGCATGGAGGTAAAAAAATAAAATAAAATTAATTCACCTATTGTCTAAGGAAACTGGGGGGCACAATTACTACCTGTTTGCCTATTTTCCCACCTTTTTTTTTTTTTAAAGATCTCATTTATTTATTTGACGGAGAGAGAGACAGAGCAGGAACACAAGCAGGGGGAGTGGGAGAGGGAGAAGCAGGCTCCCCACTGGGCAGGGAGCCCGATGCGGGGCTCGATCCCAGGACCCTGGGATCATGACCTGAGCCGAAGGCAGATGCTTAACGACTAAGCCACCCAGGTGCCCCCTGCTCCTTTCTCATTAGCACAGAAAGAGAAAAATAAATTCCCGTGTTGTCATTTTGTGTCAGCACAAGAACAAGATACTAACCGTAAATATTTGGACAGCACATTAATAGCATCCATGGTGTCTTTGTTTTCCTTGTACAGTACAAAGTGGCAGTAACTTCCCCTAGATTTTGGCCAAGAATGTTTTCTTGGATCTTAAAAACAAAAAAATTAAATGTTATATAGACCATAACAAAAGTGATCTACGCTTTAGCTTATGAAACCTACAAGGTCATTTTTTGCTAGAGAACCTCTGAGTGAGAAATCCAATCTAGTCTGACAAGAAATACATGTTAAGTGGTTATAGCTGTGTGGACTACAGGTATTACACTTCCTGCGACTGGAGACTCAACATTATCTGTCCACATTCACAATCAAAAGCTGAAAGGCAGGCTGTGTGACAAACGAGTAAGACTAACAGGCAATCCTCACACAGAGGGGTCCACCACCCCCCAGTACGTGTACTTCACAAGCGCGCACCTTGTAGGTGGGTAACTGGCTTTCTAGAACACACGCGGTCCAGAGGAGAAGAGCACTCCAGCAGGAATCTGTAAGCCCTGCCTCACATCCCAAGCCGGGAGTTCACACACACAGGCTGGACGCCTCAGCAAGGATGGGGATAAAGCTTGTGAGGAGTTGCCTGAGTGACAGGTTCAAGTTTTCCAAAGGCCGCTTCCTTCACAAAAGTTGAGTTAATCCTGGGTGGTTTACAAATTTTTACCTGACAGAGAGCACGCCTAGCATTCAAAACGGAATGGTCGTTATTCTTGGGGAAAAGGAGACTCTAAAAATTAAGCCAGGTTAAATGTCAACTTTCAATGTGAACTTCTGAACTACAGTTACTTTGGTTCTTCAACTTTCTGACACTGACCAACATGTCCGGGCTTTGGAGAACCTTTAAAAAAGTGTTCTTTTAAATGAACATTTTAATTGTACTATCATCTAGAGATATATTAAAAAAAAATTAGGATTTAAACTTTAATTTTGAAAAATCAACATATCTTGGGAAAAATACGTAAGCCACAAGCCCACTTCCAGATGCTGCACAATACTCCTCCTGAGTCTTGAGCAACACATAGCTGCAACTGTTATCTGAACACATCTAATTCACTTATTTCTGTAACTCCATGAAATAAAAACTGAAAAAATACTTCATAGAATCCCTAGAATCCTCTTCTTTTAAAAATGTTCCTTTGTCTTTGTCCCTAAAATAATCCTTAGCATGAATTCATGAATCCGTCCTCTTCAGAGACATAAGAAACTTCTGGTACTGAAGTTGCTGGTACACTTGGCTTTGTCAAGGCAAAAAGCACGCTTGATAGGTCAGTTATTTACGCTACAACGTAAAGAACAAACGAATCAATAAATCATCTTGGAAAACTGCCATAGCATGTATGCTCAGTGAACTGCTTTTCCTTTCTGAAGGAATAAATATGAATGTGAGTCTCTTCTGTCTTGGAGAACAAAAATATTACAAGTATTTCTTTGGCTCTTCATGTGAATTCCTCACAACTCATCCTCAGAAAATTATGAATAAGAGTATTATTTTTGGCTTTCCTTCCAGCTCACCAGTTAAGCAAAATTTTCTTCTACTTAGCACTTGGGAGAAAAATCATTGGCATTTCATTTTCTCTACATGAAACACCAACCGCTCTTACCTGCTGCAGTTCTGACCTCTGTCCAAATGCACAGCATAGAGAGCACAAGAGAGCAATGTTTAATTTATAATAATATTAAAGTGCTTTAGAGGTGAACATGCAAATGATCGCATGGAAAGTTTCTACCAAGGACTGCTACAGCACCTGGTAGTTATGTGGTGGGTTAACAGCCATTCAGACATTAACAATGGAATGTTGCAGAGGCAAACAATGAATGAGGAGATAACTCACCTACAGGTACCAGCCTCCCTGTCTCAGTCTCCTCACAAGGCCATGTCAGTTCATCCTCAAAGCTGCACTGTCCATACCCACAGGACGCAGCACAAGGTTTACGACTGAATACAATATGTTGTCTACCTGACACTAATATTACCCTGCATGTCAGCTGGAATTTAAATAAAAGCTTAAAAAAAAAAAAAAGACCTAATACAAAATGCTTCCCCATCTAGAGATTTGTTTTCACAAAGTGCTACTTGTTACTATCTTTTGGTGGTGACACTGCATGTAATTATTGTTCTGCTTTGTGTTTTTTGGAGTTTTATGAGTTTCCTGCATTGAGTTATAAAGACTTTTTTATTTGATAAAAATCTGAAAAATCATTACAGAAAACAGTACTTGAACTGATAAATTAAAAGGGATCTGAGATGATTTAAGAGACTTATCTATTTATACAAATGTAGGGATCCAAAGGGGTACGTGCACCCCGATGTTTATAGCAGCAATGTCCACAACAGCCAAACTGTGGAAAGAGGCAAGATGTCCATCGACAGATGAATGGATAAAGAAGGTGTGGTATATATATACAATGGAATATTATGCAGCCATCAAAAGGAATGAGATCTTGCCATTTGCAACAGCGTGGATGGAACTGGAGAGTCTTATGCTGAGCGAAATAAGTCAATCAGAGAAAGACATGTATCATATGACCTCACTGATACGAGGAATTCTTAATCTCAGGAAACAAAGTGAGGGTTGCTGGAGTGGTGGGGGGTGGGAGGGATGGGGTGGCTGGGTGATAGACATTGGGGAGGGTATGTGCTATGGTGAGCGCTATGAATTGTGCAAGACTGTTGAATCACAGATCTGTACCTCTGAAACAAATAATACATTATATATTTTAAAAAAAAAAAGATGATAGCAGGAGGGGAAGAATGAAGGGGGGGAATCGGAGGAGGATATGAACCATGACAGACGATGGACTCTGAGAAACAAACTGAGGGTTCTAGAGGGGAGGGGGGTGGGGGGATGGGTTAGCCTGGTGATGGGTATTAAAGAGGGCACGTACTGCATAGAGCACTGGGTGTTATATGCAAACAATGAATCATGGAACACTACATCAAAAACTAACGATGTAATGTATGGTGATTAACATAACATAAAAAAAGAGACTTATCTATTTAATGCAATGTTCAGACCTTATTTGTATCATTGTTTGACAAGTCATCTATTGTAAAAGACATTTTTGAGACAACAAGGGAAAAACTGAACATGTACTGGGTATTAGATATTAAGAAATTATTGTTCGTTATGTAGGATGTGATAATGGTTTGGGTTTTAGTCCTTAGCTGCTAAATACATACTGAAGTATTTATGAGTGAAATGAAGTGCTGCGCAGAATTCTCTTTAAAACACTCCACAAGAAAAATAAGTGGGAGGAAAAGATCAAACAGAAACAACAGAATGTTAATAATCTTGAAGGTGGTTGGTGGGTACACAGTGGTTAATATAGTACACTCTGTGTGCCTGTTTGAAAATGTCCATAATAAAAAGTTAAAAAAAACTTGTGACCAGAGTTGATGAAGTAGAACTCTATCTGTCCTTCATGGCCCCCTCAGGAACATTCCCAATCAACTATAATGGCGAGAAATAAATGAAGCCGCAAGGCTAAAAAACTAAATGCTATTATACCTTAAGAGAAACCATGACAACCGAGTATGAGTTTTGGCTCACAAGCATGCATCTTTTATTAGCAAATCCAAGCACTGAGCATGCATACAATTATCTCCTCTGTCAATAACAGATACGAGCATTCTTTTTCTAAGTGCACTCAGTATACAAAATAGTAAGCATATGCATTAGTTAACTGGGAATATTCTGAATAATGGAAAAATCAATGAGACTCAACTTATTCTGGGCAATTTGACTTTCTAAAACTCCAAATCCTTAGAATGCTAAGTAGCATGTACGTAGCTTTATAATTTAAGAGAATTTAAAATGACTTTTTTGAGACACACTGATTTAAAATGCGAATGCAAAGAATTCTCAGGCTGAGATCACAGGAAGCAACCTTCTGATGGTCTGATATGGCAGCGCCAGTCCAGTAGAAATAGAAACCAGAGAGAAAAAGAAACCAAATTCAGGAAGGTTCAGGTATTGAACAGAGATCCTCATGAATAAGGAAGGAAAAATGTAGCTCGAGAAAGATGACAGGATGGGGTAGCATGCAGAACATTCTTTCCTTCCTATTCAAGGCCATTTCCAGGACTGCATCCCTGCACACCGACCTTCCAGCTTCCTCAGGATCCTGCGCCAACCACTATCATTCTCCTCCCAGAATTTCTGCCCGCCCTCTCCACTGGCTCTTTCCCTTTAGGATATCAATATGCCCGGGGCTCTTCCATTTTAAAAGTCAAACTTATGCCTCCCTCTCAACCATGGTGCTTTCCTTTCTCCTTCTCTTTACAGCTTTTTTTTTTTTAAGTTTATTTATTTATTTAAGTAATCTCTACCCCCAACGTGGGGCTCAAACTCACGACCCTGAGATCAACAGCCGCATGCTCCTCCGACTGAGCCAGCCAGGCGCACCTTTACAGCTTACTTCGAACAGCATTCCATAATTAGTGCCTTCCATCTCAGCCTGCGGTGTAAACTGGTTTCCAACCCTATTCTACTAGAGCTTCTATGGCAAACACACCAATGATATCCATGTGGCTAAAAAACTGATGGATACATTTCAGAGTTCTTATCTTACTAGACCCATCTGTATATTTTCCACTGCTAATCACTTTATCGGCATTCCCTCTTCCTGTGGATTCCACACTACCAGTCTCTCCTGGAGAGTTTCCTTTTTATCTGTCTGGCCCTTCCTCTGGCGTCTCTGTGGAATTGCTTGATCTGGGTATCCCTGCTGGGGCCCATTCATTTCAGAAAGTATGGAGGAACCTCTATACAACACATGGCAAATTTTTTTCTTTTCTTTTGTTTTTTTTTTACTTAAGTCTTTTTAAAAGGACGTTCTTAGAGGCATCTGGAATATATACTATCTATCTGAAAATATGAATTAGTTTACCTGATTACATGGCTTATAATAATTACATGATATTTTCAGAAAAATACCATAAGCATGGTTTGGTAGGTGAATCAAGGGGCCGTCTATCAGACAGGATTAACAAACAACATAATATCGGCGTCAAAACAGCTGGTAATTTGTGGTGTTTGGGCACCATGATTTAGAATCCACCATGCCTATGTTTTAGGATGCATGGCTCTAGTTGAGAAAAGTTTAGGTGAGAATATTGCAATCTGCTAGATAATGCATGTAACAATCTATACCAGGGTATGGTAGGAAAGGAGATCTAAAAACACCATAAACTTAGTTTTGCAATAAAGCTTTAGAAGCTAATTTATTCATATGCTAGTCAAGGTAGCCCAAAAGGATAAGCTATAATTGGTCCTGGATTCTATTTGCAGGGTCATGAAGTGTAGTCTCTGGATCCCAGCTCTCCCAACTTTTCCAATGGTGTTTAACTAAGGCACTCTCAGTGCTGGGTAGTTGGATCTGCAAGTGATGAACACAGGTCCTCCAGTGTCTGTCTGGGTCTATGAGGAGGTGGGAGAGAACAGCTCAGACCTCTAGTCCACTTTGACCAAATGCCAAAACACCTCAAGCCCAAGAGGTTTAGAACTCTATGCAAGTGATGATCCAATGTGACCTGCCTTCATGCTTCCTCCTAAAGTGAGAATTCCCATTTTACTGAAGATGTGCAAAGGAAATACGGAGGGTGGTTCATGTCCTACAGAGCTCAGCATCTCACCTGAGAAATCGTAAGGAAATTTTTTATTTGGAAAAAAAGGAAGGTGGGTACGGCTTAAGCGTAGAAAATGTGGATAAAGACAGAATGTAAGAGATCTGGTACCACTCACTTGAGGGGGAAGGGGGAACTGTAAGGGCCACTGTGGCGTGCAAATGAATGCCCTAACACCCCTCCCTGCAATCACAAAAGCAGGCATCCTCTAAGAAAGAAAGATCATTTCCAAGAAGCAGTCAGTCAAAACAATACAGGTTTTGCCACTCTGCTTCCTCATCACCACACTCAACAGAATTAAGACCTTGCCTTGGAAGGAGGGCGGCTGACCAACGTGGATTGCCTCTCTACAAGGAACAGCTCATTAGCAGCCATCCTCAGCCTGGGCTCCTTGAGAGAATGGAGACTGAATGCACCACGGCACCCTCTCTACAACTAGGATAGTTATCAGCCATCTGCCAATCTTGGGAGAAGGCAAAAAAAAGTCACTCAAATCACTTTCCACTGGGATTAATGCTCATGAACAGCTCTGGCTGGAGTACTATTTTATACTGTGACTCAGACATCAAAGAAATGTACAGTAACCAAGCCATTAGTGTGTGGTTTGAGGAGTGATTAACAACCCATGCCCTCAGCCGTTCCAGAACACATCATCTCTTTTTCTTTGTGGTATCCACTGAGAAGTGGCCTCCAATGTCCACCTTCTTCTCCCTACCTGCTCAAGATTTCGGATTTCTGTGCTTGCTTCGGCAGCACATATACTAAAATCGGATTTCTGTGTCACTATCCAGACTTACTGAACGGACGATGTTATTTTTTTCAGGCACCGCTAAACCTTATTTCTGCTCCCATTTTTCTTATACTGCCCTCATTTCACTAGAATCATAGTTACAATTAAGGTTTCATCCATTCACAGCGATAACCTACAAGAATACTGACTCAAGCACTAATAGCATGAATAGTCTTTTGTTACACAGTCTTGGAGTTTTACTCTGACAAATGTATCTAGAAATAACTGTTCCCTAATGGAAGCCATCAAAGGTAGGGGACGAGGGTGAGGAAATATCCTTTTCCCACTGTCATTTTCATTACAGTTTTGTCTGCTGATTTGGCAGGTAAAAGAAGAAAAATTACCTAATTTTTCTTAAGGTCATATGCAAGTAGAAATTTTCATGGCTGTAGAAAACATATTAGAGCATAAATATCAAAGAGATTCACTGACAATACACTTGTTTCAGATGAATGATTTACAACGAAAGAGGAGCATAGGCGAAGGGGCGCTTTCCCGTATATTCCATGTTTTTTTTTTTTACATGTGGTGGAAAAACTCACAGTTGGAAAGCAGCAGCTCATCCAATATAGGGACTTTGCAGAAAATATGCCACCGGGATTTTGGGTTCATCTGAAAGCATTCTTTCCTCCATTAAGACACAGAATGAGCAATAGCCTTCCATTTTCTTCTTGAATTACCACTGAGCCCATTCTGCTCTTCAGGGAACATATCAAATTCCTAGGACTGTCTCTTAGGCACCACTGTAACTAGGGCAAATCTTGACTCCCACAGGAGCCCTAGTGCTCCTACCAGACACAGTCTGCAGGACTGATGTGAATGTGAAAGCTATTATCCACCTTCTCTGAAGGAGTGACACTATCAATATCCTCTCCTGCCTAACAGCCAAGTAGCCCTGAAACATGAACAAGCCCGGAGCAGGAGTGGGATGCCATCCGTGGCCACGGGACAGAAGAAACGCCAGGTCACTCGCACACTTACTTGCCAGAGCCTTTTTCCCAGCTGCATGGTAGGCTACGATATATTTCTTCCCCTCTCTGTCCTCTGTTTTTGTCTCTAATCCTGGAAACAGAGATTTAATCGCTTGATGGATGACGGTTCTTTTCTCTTTGGTGTCCTCAATAACCTATTAAAAACAGAAATAATGCAACTACTGATTTAACAAACATCAAATAGGGAGATAATACTAATGAGTCAGTAAAAACATGAGTCATATTATCAACTGTGCAAAGTAACAGAAGTCCATGGGTAGGATTTCAGGATCTTTCAGAGCTTCGTGATGCTGCACGTCTTAAGAGCCCGTTTACTGAGTATGACCATCTGCCAGGCACTGTACCAAGAACTTTGTAAGTCACCGGCTTATTTAATCCCCATCATCTCCTTACCATGCCACCCCTACACCTACCCGGAGAGAAGGAAAACAAGGCTGAGAGAAGTGAAGGAATGTGTCCGGGTCACACAGCTGGAGGACGGTGGCGCCAGATGTGAAATCTGGGCTGTGTGACTCGGGAGGCTCCCATCACCAACACTCCCGCTCAGGGACTCAGGGCTCACAGACAGCAATGTCTGCAAGCTAGGCCGTTTGGGAGGTCAGAAACTCAGCTCCCTTGAACAGTCCAATCTATAACTGCCCCACAAGGAATCCTATTTTATACTGAATTATTTGTTTTATTTTAATTTTTTTTTTAAAGATTTCATTTATTTGACAGAGAGAGACACAGCGAGAGAGGGAACACAAGCAGGGGGAGTGGGAGAGGGAGAAGCAGGCCTCCCGCCAAGCAGGGAGCCCGATGCGGGGCTCGATCCCAGGACCCTGGGATCACAACCTGAGCTGAAAGCAGACGCTCAACGACTGAGCCACCCAGGCGCCCCTATACTGAATTATTTTATAATGACATTCTAAGCACATTCGTTCACAATAAAAAATAAAATCAACATCAAGAAAACTGATACTTATTAGCTACAGAACTATTGTTCAGGGTGCCTGGGTGGCTCAGTCTGTTAAGCGTCTGACTCTTGATTTCGGCTCAGATCATGATCTCAGGGTCATGGGACCGAGCCCCACGCCGGGCTCCAGCTCTGCACTGGGTATGGAGTCTACATAAGATTCTCTCCCTCTGCCCCTCCCCTCCACCCAGTGCTGCACACATGTTCTCTCTCTCTCTTAAAACAACACCAACAACAAAACTGTTGTTCAATTTCTGAATGTGTCTCACACTAAGAAATACATTTCACATCTGGATTCAACAGCCAGAAATATGCATGTATATATGCCTTACTAAAGACCTAAAAAAATTTTACGAAAACAGTATTTATCCTTAATGTGTACAATGCACTGTTATTTCCTATTTTATCGTATTGCATTTACATAAATGTTGGTTAAGATCTACTAAACTGATTCCACGATCCACTGAGGATTGCAACCTGCAAGTTGAAAACACCACGATACACTAAACTACTTGTTAAACTTAATATCTTAGTAAAATTAAAAATGTAAAAGAAAACAAACTACATTACAATTACAGACATGTGACATTTTCATATCAAAAATGAGTCTAGATCTGGTATTTACTGAGAACACTGAGTTGGAATCAAACTTTGTGCATATGACTGAATACATAGTTAGACTTCAAAAATTCAGCAAGTCTGTCCTCATTTTACAAACAAGGAAACTTGCCCAGGGTTTATTTTTAAAGGTAAAAACTTTGAGTAGATGGCATAACTATAGTTTTTCAGATGACAGCAAATTTTGCCATCTACGCAGGAAAATGCACATTATGGGGCTGAGATCCACCATGGTGCTGCATAACCAAGAGAAACCTGGACCATCCTTCTAGACTGCTCTCAAAAACAATTCTTTGTTTTCTCTTTGGCATTCCTGAAGATTTTGTCCATAGGTAAATTCAGTAACTGATGAACCCTAAAATTGTAATGTTACATACTTTTGGGACATTTAGGTGGAGGGGAAGAGGAGATATGGGTTGGGGGCAAATAATGAAGTCTGAAAAGTTATGGTAAGCTCTTGTTAACTGGGAGCGATGGAAGGGGGAATTTTATTTTTTATTTTTATTTTTTTTAAAGATTTTATTTATTTATTTGACAGAGAGAGACACAGTGAGAGAGGGAACACAAGCAGGGAGAGTGGGAGAGGGAGAAGCAGGCTTCCCGCGGAGCAGGGAGCCCGATGTGGGGCTCGATCCCAGGACCCTGGGACCATGACCTGAGCCAAAGGCAGACGCTTAACGACTGAGCCACCCAGGCACCCCGGAAGGGGGAATTTTAGACAACCCCAAATCAAGTAGGTCATTAAACTATGGTACAAAAGCAATTTAACATAAACTTAAAATTCTAAAAATCTTGTGATCACCTAGAGCTGCTCTGTCCCATACGGCAGCCCCGAGCCACAGAGATGGCAACTGAGCACGTGGCTAGTCTGAACGGAGCTGTGTTACCAGCATAAAAGAACACCGATCCTGACGACTAAGTAGGAAAAAAAAAAGAATGTAAAACATCTCATTTGTAATTTAAAAAAAATACTGATTACCTATTGAAATATTTTATATTATTTTTTTAAGATTTATTTATTTACTCTAGAGAGAAAGAATGTGAGAGCGAGCGACAGCAAGGGTGGGTTGGGAAGGGCAGAAGGAGAGGGAGAATGTCAAGCAGACTCCCAGCTGAGTGCAGAGCCCAACATGGGGCTGGATCTCACGACCCTGAGACCATGACCTGAGCTAAAATCATGAGTCGGATGCTTAACTGACTAAGCCATCTAGGTGCCCAAAAATGATATTTTAAATGTACTAGGGTAAATAAAATATATTGTTAAAATTAATTTCACCTGTCTCTTTTTAAGCTTTTAGGAGATTTAAAATTAAAAACATGGCGCACAATGTAAGTCCACTGGACAGTACTAATTGAAAATAAAATTTTCATAACAAAAGGTTCTGAAAAGGCATCCACTATTCCATTTAGTAGCTGAGTTCTCCTTTTCCTCAACAGCAGGAGCAGACTCAAGTTGAGCAAAGAAATTTCCCTTCTCTTTCCCCAACTCCTCTCCCTCCAAAGACCCACTTGAGACCCGGAGGCTGCAGGAGGCAGAGTGAGAGCCACGACCGCCCTATCAGGCCACACATCTGATTGTCAGGCTGTCCTACTTCGGCTACAGACACCATGTGACAGAAAGGTTACTCTGTGGTTCCAAACAACACATTTCTTTGATTTGTGGTCATGTATAAAATTTTCTTAAAACAAAAACGTAACTTTTTTGCTGCAGTTTATCTGGATACTGGTTATCTGCCACTGATAAAAACATTTTTTTTTTAAGGTTTTATTTATTAATTCAACAGAGAGATAGAGCCAAAGAGCACAAGGAGGGGAACAGCAGAGGGAGAAGCAGACTCCCCACTGAGCAGGGAGCCCGACCTGGGGATCAATCCCAGGACCCCAGGATCATGACCTGAGCCGAAGGCAGACGCTTAACTGACTGAGCCACCCAGGTGCCCCGATAAAAACATTTTTAGTGTAATGGTCTTTTAGATCAAACAGAGTAAGGTCATCCTTTTGTTAACTATTGTAATTTTTCTAACAGACACTTAGATACGTTCACCCAAAAAAGAAGCAATCAAAACCCTAAAAAAAACTTTTCCATACATTTTTGTGCTATTTACCTCGATGGCAACACTGGTTTCCTTATTCTTAAAAAGCTGGAGCTCTTCTAAACGCTGCTTTTCTTCAGCTGTCAAAACCGTAAATACATCTTCTGAAGGATCCTTGAAAATAATGATGAAACTCCCAGTGAGTCACACACAGAATTCGAAGCTGTTAGAGATCTGTATTTCTAGGATCTCCAGGAAATGCTATTTTATACAGAAAGTGACTTTTGCTGGACAGCTGCTCTTACCTCCTCATCCACCGGGACAGACAAGTCATCCAAATGGCTGATCTGTCCATCTTTTCCTATTTCGTGAACAACGAAGTCGGAGTATCTGATGAAAAGGGAACACAAACTTTCAAAGCATTAACATTTTACTTCCTATTAAATTGAGGAGAAAGTTTATCAACATCAAGCTTTGCTGCTGTACAAAACAGGGATTTAAAAAAAAAATCTTCAGTACAAAGTTCATATGGAGTTATTTCTTCTGGTTTCTTAATGAATTCCAAGCTACAGCTTGGCTTTGCATTAGAATGTAAAGAAAAGACCCTCTGAACTTCTAGAATATTCTTTCAGAGAAATGCATAAATCAAAGCCTAGTAATGTTACAGAGACATTCATAAAGTGAATCCTAAATATGGCATGGTTAATTAAATCAGAACCTAATAAATCTACCATGAACCAACCTGAAGCTTACCTTTATGCTAAATACACTATTTAAAATCCTCTCAAAAACCCCAAGGTGGTATTGGGACCCATTTTTTGGACAAGCTACCAAGGCTCTGAGTTAAGTAAACGCAGTAACTGGACTAGATTCACACCCAGATCCATCTGGGTCTAAAGACTACCTGCTTTCTACCGTAGATGTGGCACATTCAGGTGAGAGAGATGAGTTTAAGATTTAAAGACCAATTCAAGAGAAAACTCAAAAACCATTTAAAATAAGGTATTTTAAAGAAGTGAACAGGGGCACCTGGGTGGCTCAGTCATTAAGCCATCTGCCTTCGGCTCAGGTCATGATCCCAGGGTCCTGGGATCGAGCCCCGCATCAGGCTCCCTGCTCCGCAGGAAGCCTGCTTCTCCCTCTCCCACTCCCCCTGCTTGTATTCCCTCTCTTGCTGTCTTTCTCTCTGTCAAATAAATAAAATCTTAAAAAAAAAAAATTTAAAAAAAATAAAAATAAAAATAAAGAAGTGAACAGCACTCATTCACATATGAGCAAGGCATGCCACAAACATTATTTTTAGTTACTCATTTCATCTTTAAATGGCTTCATCTGCCTATTTAGGTGGCTCTCCTCCATCCTATTCCTTTGTGACCATCAGTAAATAATCTGTGGGGATAGAAAGCTAAATAGAAGAACCTATTGCTGATTTCTTTCTCAAGAACAAATAGAATGAAAATAACTTGACATGTAAATGAAACATACCTTTCTTTCAAGATGCCTGAGAATCCCTGATGAGAACTTACAAACTTGGTGATGCCAACGTCAAGTTCAGTGAGGCCATGCTTCATCATGTCTGCAAAACTCTCAGCTTCCTCCTCCTCCTCACCCTCCTCCGAAAGGCCATCTTCCTCCTCCTCTTCCTCTTCTTCCAACTGCACATCAGAATTCTTTCTACCCTCTCTGGCACTTACAGCTGCGGGTGGCCCAGGCACATGCACACTGCCGGGCGGAGAGACATGCTCCGGCCCATCCTGACCTGTGGTCAGACAGCCGTCCAAGACCTTCTGTCTTTTTGCCTCCTCAGCTGGGGCCACACTGTCATTATCTTCGACAGCATGAGACCCACGTTTCAGCGACACACCAGTCACTTCTGTCAGCTCCATTTTTAAAGCTCCAAGAAAACATTTAAGAGAACCTTTTAGGAAGGAAGAGAGGGCAGGAAGTAACCATCACTTCAGTTAAGAGGTGGGTTTCAGCAAACAGAGGCACAATTAACTTTGTTCCTAGGGTCCTAAAACTCATTTATTAAAATAATTCTTCCTAATGCTGGCACAGAAAAATGGCACAACACTTCTGCATAGAATTTGAGAGTGTGCATCAAAAACCTTAAAAAAAATGTATGTCCTTTGATCCAGAAATACTACTTTCAGGGAGTATCCTAAAATAATTAAAATAATTAAAGCACTTTTGTTAAGTGCTTAAAGTTCTAGCTGTAAGGATACTCATCTCAGTGCTTTTATATTAGCAAAAAAACTAAGAACAATGATGCCTGGGTACATAAACTGAACAATATGTAGAAACCATGTGGATAGAAACTGGGCAAGGTGGTTACTCCTAGGACAGGGTATGGGTGGCTGGGTACAACAGGGAGACCTGCTGTTTTTACTGAATACTGTAGTCAGGTCACTTGAACTTTGTTTCACGAAGATTATTATCCTTTCGAAAAACTGATTAAATAAAAATAGTGCATAAATACACTTACATGAACGCATACTCATACCATATTAAAAAAAAGCAAGGGGGATGCAGCGTTGTTTATTGGGTATAGAGTTTCAGTTTTGCAAGATTAAAAAGAGTTCTGCATACTGGTTGCACAAGAGTGCAAATGTACGCAACACTACTGAACTATATGCTTAAAAATGGATAAGATGGGGGCACCTAGGTTAAACGTCTGCCTTCGGCTCAGGTCATGATCCCAACATCCTGGGATCAAGCCCTGCGTTGGGCTCCCTGCTCAGGGAGGAGTCTGCTTCTCCCTCTGCCCCTCCCCCCGCTCATGCTCTCTCTCAATAAAATAAAAGTCTTACCAAAAAAAATGAATAATGTTACATGTTCTGTGTATTTTGCCACAGTTTAAACAACACAGATTATCATTTAACCAGCCCACACACAATGTAATGAGGGAAAGTCTAAGAAGCCATACATACTTCCCAGTACTGAGCAGCTTGCCGGAGGGGTAACATGTGGCAATCAAAATAAATACATTTATCTAATTTGATCTTACTTGGTGCTCTTGGTGAAATAAGGATAAAAGTTTTCCTATGCTAATTCTATAGGGAGATGATATAATTAACATGCTATGAACTTAGTAAACAAACTCATAAAGAACACAAATGAGCAGAAAATTAATATTCTAAGGTTCTCCAAGGCCTAGTTAACAAGAAACCTAACTATAGAAGCATCTACAGCAGAATAATAATAACAATGAACTAAAGTTTAAGAATCCACATTTGCGGGGCGCCTGGCTGACTCGGAGGAGCGTGCGACTCTTGATCTTGAGAGTCATGAGTTTGAGCCCCACGTTGGGTGTAGAGATTATGTAAATAAATAAATATTTTTAAAAAAATCTGATCTTGCCTCATTGTCAAAAATCTAGAATGGAAAGAAAAGTAAAGAAAAAGACAAATACATGCACAAAATGAAAGAAAAAAGGATGATGGTGACTACAAAAAAAAAAATGGGAGAAGAGGTACAGAAAGATGCCAATAAAATAAATTTCCTTTCAAAGACAAAAATTTAAATAAAGAAAATGGAAGAAACTAAGAAACTGGAACAGACGTTGACCATAGCTAGTTATACAAAATTACCTCTAATTCAAATAAGAAAGCATTTACTCCTTATTTGTTCTAAACAAAGCATAATAAAAAAGAGTATTGGCTCATGAAATGCTGATGCCATTTCATGCTCACGTTCTGTCACCAAAGCTGCCCTCACAGGGCCTACAGGCCAGTGAGGGAGACACCAAGGGCACAGGGGGTCACTTGGGGACTACGGGAACACACAAGATTTCAGAGGGCGCTGGTGGTGAGGCTGTCAGAGAAGACCCCTTTCCTAATGGAAGACCAGAAATGAACACCTGAGCCAAATCTTGAGGACCGGGTAAGGTCACAGAAAGTGGGGAGGAGGCTGTTTGCGGGGGTGGGGGGTAGGGGTGGTAGCAGGGGCAGAGACACGGAGGCATGGGAGAGCAAGGAGCACTGGAAGAGGCCCAAGGAGCTCAGCACACACCATGGAGGGTGAAACACACGATGAGAGTCTGAAGCTAAAGCTGGGGGTGAGCAGATACCACAGCAGGCAGAATGCAGGGAATTCCATCTTGAAAACCAAACCACCGCTGGACCTGTGAGTTCGAAAGATTTCATGGCACCTCTTTAAAGAGAAACTGGGGTTAGCTGGAAGACTAGGTAGAGGCTACAGCCAAGGGACGCCTGACTGGCTCAGTCAGAAAAGCGTGCGACTCTTGAATCTCTGGTTTGTGCGTTTGAGCCCCACGTTGGGTGTAGACATTACTAAAAAAATAAACGTAAAAAAAAAAAGAGGGTAGAGCCGAAATTGAGCCAAGAAAATGAGCACAACATGATCTAAAGCTGAGGCAAGGGCGACAGAAAGGAAGTTTGGATTCAGGGACATTTAGGAGGTGGTGGGAACAGGACTGGATGACAAATGTGGGCAGCAAGAGGAAACACTCGAGGATGACTCAGGTTTGCTGCCTTGGGGACCTGAGGGGACGGGGGAGCTCCTCCTGGCACGGAAACCCTGGGCAGAGAAGCAGGTGGTGGGAGAAGACAAGCCCACTCATGGTACTGTGGTGTCGAAGGCACCTCGGAACATCCGGAAGCCAGGCACTACCCTGTGTGACCCATATTCCTACCCCCAACCTGCAACGGCTTCCCAGTGACGATACTTCTATCCTAGCTGGCATGCCAGGCTCCACCACGAGATCCCCATACCTTCCCAGGCCTGAGCTCTCAGCAGGGAGGAAGCACAACCAGTAACAGCCACTTCAGCAGCCTGGCTCAGGGACTTTAAGTCAGCAAGATGTCTCCCTCCTTCCCAGAATGTAGAGGATTCATCAAGCTCCTTCTCCACAACTGACGGTCATAAGCCTTGGTGGGAACACCAACGATTTCCTCTGCAGAAATGTCTGCGCCATCCTGCGTTGGCACTGCCCACCATCTAGAGATCCAATCGGTACCATGATCTCCCACAGGCCTCGGAGAACTCAGGCCCTGCCCCAATGGGTGCCTGTTTTCTGCCTGAATGCTCATGAGCTCTCTTCAGATACTTCGTAGACTTCTTGGAACAGGTGCTGAAACTGTTCCCCACCTACAGAGATCAAAGTCACACCAAACAGCAAACTACTAAGGAAACAGTGGACCTGGACAACCAACCACCATGAATGGCCACTAACATCACAACAAACAGACAACCAGACACACTGCATGCCCCTGAAAGCACATGCTATTATCTGTGAAGTATTTTTTTTTTTATTCTTATTTATTTGACAGAGAGAGAGACAGCTAGAGAGGGAACACAAGTGGGGGAGTGAGAGAGGGAGAAGCAGGCTTCCCACTGAGCAGGGAGCCCAACCGTGGGGCTCGATCCCGGGACCCTGGGCCAAAGGCAGATGCTTAATGACTGAACCACCCAGATGCCCCTCTGTGAAGTATTCTTACTGATTGGAACTCGATGTCTAATTGGTAGGTTAGATGGCATACAGGGACAGAAGGTTTTAAACACCACCACAGGGAAGGAACCAGCAAAATTCTGAACGTGGGAAACTCTACAAGGACAAAGACAGTTCCTTCACTAATAAACGACAAGGGGAAAAAGAGGGAGGGGAGCTTACAGACAAACTTACAAAGAAATGCAATGAGTGGATCTTTCTTTAAACAAGTCAACTGTTTAAAAAACTGGGACAATCAGGGATGCAGAAATACTGGGGATATTTGATGACATTAAGGTAGTATTGTCAGTTTTTTTTTTAAGAGTGAGAGCATGAGCGTGCGAGCGTGTGCAGAGGGAGAGAGGGAGAATCTCAAGCAGGCTCCTCGCCCAAGTGGAGCCCGACATAGGGCTCTAACCCACGACCCTGAAATCGTGACTGAGCCGAAATCAAGAGTCGGCAAGAGTTGGACACTTCGACCGAGCCACCCAGGCGCCCCAGTATTGTCAACTTTTGGAGGTGTGACTATGTTACTGTGGTTACAGTTAAAAATAGACTCCTTATGTTTTAGAGATACAAACTGAAATATTTATGGTTGAAAAATTATGAAGTCTGGAATTTGCTTCAGAATAATTTACCAGTGGTGAATGGAAGTGGAGCAGGTATAGATTTGAAACCAAGTAGGTAATTACTGAAACTGAGTGATGGGAACATCACACCTTCTACTTTGAGCTTTTGTTTTTATTATAAAAAATTTCAAACCTATAAAGTATAAAGAGATACGCAAACTATTCTGTTCCAATCAAACCACTGATTTTTTCCATTCTTCTGTTCCTCCCTCTGCCGTCACCTGTTCTTCAAAGATGTCCCAAAAAGCCGTCTCTCCCACCCTCGCTTCTTCAAGTGCCCCAAACCTCAGCATCTGTGCGCCACCGCTCAACACTCTGGCTCACTGGTGTGGCTCCATGATCCTTGCTAGCCCCCAACCAAGTACCAACCCTGCTGTCTGTGTCTGTGCTCCTGGTTGCTGCTGGAGAAAATCACGCCCAGTCAGGAGATTCCTCTCTTACAACAGCCATCCCGGGTCAGGGCAGGCTTCTCCCAGTCCTGCTGGCCATCCACAAAGAAAATGGGGATCCTCTGACAGACACACCTCTTTCCGGCATCTTCACAAGACCACTTACTATAACCATTTCCCTAAATATGGTGACCCTCTTAAAAGAATCCATAGTCACTTTAACATTCACTCACTCCTCAGCACCGCACTTGACCCCCTCAACAAACATTCACCATGCACCCTGCACCCAGCATTCCAGGCACTGCGAAAAGACACTGTGGCAAATCAAACTCATGCCCCACTGGTATGGAGCTAACATTCGGGGGAAGATCTGGCTTCTGCCTCAAACTGTTTCTTTAAAGTTCAGCAATGGCTTCCTTGTGCCAAAACCATAGCCACTCCATCCTGGCTTTAACCAACATCTTTACCCGAGACATGGCTCATCGCTTCGCTTCCTTGAAACTCTGCTTCTCCTCCTTGCCTTTCTCCTGCCTCTCAAGCTGCTCTTTTCCCTTCCTTCTCTGCGGCCACTTAAATGTGGGGATCTCTAGCTTCCTACCCGTCTTGTTCCCTGCTCACCCTCCAATTTTCCCAGCCAAGACCCATCTCCAACTTCCTGCAACCAGTGATGGCAGCTAAGCAACGGCAGAGGTGCACAGGGAGCTCATTCAAGCCTCTCCTCGGCCCTATGGCTCAGAGAGGGTCATGAGCATCCCCAGAGATTCTGGATCTGGCTCCAGCTTACACAGCTCCAAAGAGCTGAACCAAATGCTCAAATTCAACATGCCCTAAATTGATCTCATCATTTCCCACCATCAACACACATCTTTTGTGCGTGTTCACATTACACTTCTTAACTGAAGTCAGAATATGGTCATCACCTCAACTCCTTGCTCTCCCCTCTGCCCACATCAGTGATTTCATGAATACAATTCTAGAAGGTTTAGAACAGCACTGTCATGCCTACCATCCCTAGAATGAGAATATAGGCAGATCATGCATATATAGTATCACCCACTGGTTTCAACCCAATCTAGGTTCTGCTGTTTACTCCGTGGGTTACTTGCCCTCTCTAGGCTGAGGTTTCTTTCTCTGTAAAGCTGAAAAATGATGACTTGCTCAGAGGTCTGTAATAGCTGTTCCTATTCAACTGCTGGTCATTAATATTTATTATGGATGGTTTACACAGCAGAACTGTATTGCTGAGTGTGGGGAAAAAACAAAGCTTCTTATGCTTCTTTTGTTCTCTGGGCTAATGATTAAACATGGTTTCCTCCTTCAAATACCATTTAATTTTAAGAGACCCTCACAGCACTGCCAACACACCAAATAAACAGGCCTTTAATATTTTTTGGCAGTCTTTTTCTTGATACTTGTGGACACTTGCCTAATCTCTTTTTCTTGTTATATTTAACTGTAAAGATGAGCTCATTAACTAATCTCACTTTTGTGTTTCAAATTAAATTATAGTTTTCATTTGGTTTAGCCAATGGCCCTATCACAGACATTAATTATTAAAGTATACATAGCACCAATGACTATAAATCTGGTAGTATATATTTTGCCAAGTTCTTTCAGTGGGCCTCGAAGACGAAAACATATTTAACTAGAACAGCTGTGCAAACTTCTGGACTAGGAGAGAGAGAACTCAAATTAGTATCGTTTTCATGAACAAGAACTATATAGAAGGTAAGACTAAAATGCAATATACCCATCCCCGGGCTAACCAATCCCCCCTCCCCCCTCCCCTCTAAAACCCTGTTTGTTTCTCAGAGTCCATAGTCTCTCATGGTTCATCTCTCGTACTGCATGGAGCACTGGGTGTTATATGAAAACAATGGGTCGTGGATCACCACATCAAAAACCAATGATGTATTGTATGGTGACTAACATAACATAATAAAATTAAAAAAAAAAAAAGTTAAAAAAGAATAAAATGCAATATAATTTTTAAAATGAGGGAGGGAGGGAGCAGATCTTGTGAACATGGAAGAGGCTGGGAAGAATTCAATCAGAAAGATAAAACCACCCTGACTGCCCAAGTATGATTTTCCTAAGGAAATCAGTTTTGCATTCAGGAAAATCCAAATATACATATTCAAGCACTGTACCTCACAGCTGTAAAAAATGAATGGCTTTTTAAAAAGGGGAGGAAGGGTGGAGGGTACAGCTTCATGAGTTTTTTAAACGGTATTTAAAAAAAAATGTTTTTAAAGAACTGTTATGCTGCACAAATACGCAATCCAGAATAGTAATCACAGTCAAGTAATCTAGACCAGAAGCTTGATTCTGGAACCAAGAAGAGAAAGAATCTACTGATACTTTCCAATGAACTTCAAAGTCCTACACGATTTTTTGAAGGGAGTACTAAAAAATGGGGTTTTGTGTCTTTTATACTCCAATGACCCAAATGAGATAAGGAATATTACAATTTTAACAATATTTTAAAGTCTTTTTCATTAAGATTAGATTCACCAATAAGCTTCCCTTTATACCCACAACAAAAATGTTTAGCATTCTCAAAACTGTAATACAACACTGATAGTCCCTTAACATATTTCTTGCAAAATGAACATCTTAAAAAGGCCATTATCAGTCTTAATCCTATCTATGTTCAGAATACAACATCCACTTTTTAAATGCATCCATCCTCTGCAAATTGTCAATAATCCCTTTAGCTCACAATAAACAGCCCTTTCCTTAGGGCAGAGCACACACTACACTCTAATATGCAAAATCATTAAGTCCATTAGATTCATTAATTCCACAAATATCTGTGCACCCCTTATGAGTCTGGCACTATTCTAGGCACTGGGGAAAAAGGGACAATTTCTTGCCCTCACTAAGTTTACATATATTTAAAAATATATCAGTGAATAAAATAATAATCTCAGAAACATGCATGCATAAGAGCTACAAATAAAGCAGAGTAAAGGGAAGGAGAGGAAGAGGGGTGCTCTTTAGTGAAGCATCTCTAAGGAGGTGTCCTGTGAACCACGACTTGAAGGAAGAACTAGACATGAAAAGATGTGTGTGGGGAGAGTCCAGGCAGTGGGACCAGCACAGGTAAAGGACCTGAGTCAGGAGCAAACTTAGTCAACAGATCAGCTGGACTGTAATTTCTGTCTCCTACTTGGGGGCAAAAGCTATGTTTTATTAATGCCTGTATCACCCCAGCTTCTACCAAAAGTTATGTGCAAAAGGAGTTGTTAGGGGTGCCTGGGTGGCTCGGTCAGTTAAGCGTCCGCCTTCCGCTCAGGTCATGATCCCAGAGTCCTGGGATGGAGCCCTGCATTGGGCTCCCTGCTCAGCGGGCAGCCTGCTTCTCCTTCTCCCTCAGCCTGCTGCTCCCCCTGCTTGTGCTCTCTCTCTGTCAAATTAATAAAATATTTAAAGAACAAAACACACAAAAAACAAAAGTTGTTAAATTAGTATATACAGACTGTTGGCTACTTGCCTAATGACTGAACAAAATCACTGCCTATCCGTCCCCTTTCAGTGTGAGTGTACTGGTTGCTTTTTGACAGATCCCTCAATTGTCAAGGCATCCCCAGACCAATGGGGCATGCCTGTTTTCACAGATCAGATTGGAGACTTGAAACAAAAGCCCTTTCGTAATCCTGTATTGTCGGAATGAAAAAAAAAAAAAAGTGGTCTGACATCGCGATCAAATATTTGACAAACGAAATTCCCCAAACCCTACTTCCTGGCAGGCGCTAATAACCCAGGCAATAAGGATGTCCTTCTAGACCTCTCAGTGCGGGGCTGGCGGTAAGGACTCAGTGCGGATGAGTTTTCAAAGGACAGCAGCACTTCCAACATCCACTCATTAAACACGGACCCGGCGGAGGGCTAGAGAAAAACACTCCTCGGCACCAACCTGTTCGCTCCTACTCTGGGAAACGTGTACAAAACAAGCAGTCAGCTGAGTGCCTCCCAGGCGTGCAGTAGGCTCGCAGTTAAGTAGTGATGGATGAAAACGAGGAAGAAAGCACGTGGGCTTTACCGGGCAGAAGACCAGCCCGGCGAAACACCGGAGCTCTAAGGGGTCCGAGATAGAGGCCGGTTTTCTCCCCAGCGAGAATTTAGGGAGCGCCGGGACGAAGAAAGGGAGGAGAGGGGCCTGGATCGGCGGGCAGCCAGCTGCGCGGGGAGCGGGGAGGCGGGAGGGCGCGGCGCCCCCTGCCGACAGGCCCCGGGATGGGGGGGCGGGGCTGGCACCGCGGGGGCAGGACCGCCGGGCTCCAGCCGCGCTCCCGCGGGCACGGTCCGTAATGGAGGCGCCGCGGGCGCGCCACGGGTTCAGGCCGCGGCCCGGACGCCTTCCCCGTCCGCACTGCCCCTCGGGTTGGGGCCCTGGGGCCGGGCAGCCGGCTGGCCGCGGAGCCCGAGGGTTGCGGCGAGGCCGCGCACTTACCCGGGGCCTGAGAGCGCGGGCGCGGCACGGGCCGGGCGGCGAGGGGGCGGGCGCGCTGCTCCGGGCGCAGGAGGGCGGCGGCGGCGAAGGCCACTCGGAAGAGCCAGCTGCGAGGGCGCCCAGGCATAGGCAGCGCGGTCAGCACCTTCAGCTCCCGGGATCCGGGGCGCGCGGGTGGACTCGCCGGCGGCCGAGCTCTCACACGTGCCGCGCAGCGACGCGCCGCCGCTGATCCGCCCCACCCCCGGGGCGGAGCCCGGCCTCCGCCGACGGCCCCGCCCCCGCGCCAGCCCCGAGCGGCGAGGCCCCGCCCCCTCCCCGCCGCCTAGGGTCCCAGCGGCCTAGCCGAGAGGAATTTCGCTGGTAGCCTGCGGCATGGTCCGCTGCGGGGTGGGGAGACCCCTGCGGCTCATTCGCTTGGGCCTTCACCCGGGCAAACAGTGATTTCATCGTGCATCAGAGAGTCCTTTAGACAGTCTTTAGGACTTCTAAAGTGGCGATGGCCGTACGAATGTTTGATGTATTTTAATAAAGGTTTCTTCTACATAGTAAGGCCCTTTTGTGTTGCTCTCCACACGCAGCTAACTTAAAAGAATAACTTTAGGGACTATATTGTTCTATATACAATTCCTTCAAAGTGCAGAGAATCCAAGAGAACCATTTTCCCACTTCTTCGATCTACCCCTCCTGCTTGACGGCTCCTCAATAGGATCTGCTTCAGGAAAACTGATCATTAGCAAGTTTGTGCTTCTGTGTGAATCAAAATCAAACCCATTACTCCTTCCACGCTCTTCAAGTAGCACACGTTTTGCAACCAAATCCAGGCCTCTAATAGCTTTTGCGCATTTAATATTTTGCCAAATTTCAATCCTTAGTGAAAAAGCTGTGTTATTTCAAGTCCTATTTCTGTTAGATTTGTGGGGTTTTTTTTTTTAACTGTGGTAAAATACAACATAAAATTTACCATTTTAACCATGGTAAAAGTTTACAATTCAATGTTCAGTTTAAGTTCAGCGGCATTAAGTACATTCACGCTGTTGTGTAACCATCACCTCCATCCATCTCCAGATCTCCTTTCATCTTGCAAAGCTGAAACTCTCTACCCAGTAAATAACAAACTCCCCGGTCTCCCGTCCTCCTACCCCTGGCAAGCACCATTCTACTTTTTGTCTGGGTGAATTTTACAATGTAGGTAACTCATGTAAGTGGAATCGTACAGTATATGTTCCTTTGTGATTGCCTTATTTCCTTACTGTTCATCCATGTTGTAACATGTGTCAGAATTTCCTTCCTTTTTAAGGCTGAATAATATCCCATTACATATTTATATAACCACATTTTGTCACCTCTCGTCACTTGCATTGCTTCCACCTTCTGGTTATTGTGAATAATGCTGCTATGAACATGGGTGTTCCAATAGCTATTGGAGACCTTGCTTTCAATTTTTTGTGTGTGTGGTATATACCCAGAAGTGGAACTGATGTATCATACGGTAATTATATTCTTAATTTTTTTGAGCAACGCCACATTGTTTTCTATAGCATCTGTAGACTTGTTTTTAAAATCTGGGTTTAGGGGCGCCTGGGCTGCTCAGTCGTTAGGCGTCTGCCTTTGGCTCAGGTCATGATCCCAGAGTCCTGGGATCGAGCCCCGCATCGGGCTCCCTGCTTGGCGGGAAGCCTGCTTCTCCCTCTCCCACTCCGCCTGCTTGTGTTCCCTCTCTCGCTGTGTCTCTCTCTGTCAAATAAATAAAAAAAGTTTTAAAAAAATAAATAAATAAAAATAAAGTCTGGGTTTATATTATCCATACTCAGCATGGATAATTCACTCAGACTGGTAGAATTCTATATGGCCTCTCTCTGAGATCAGTCACCTCAATTAAGTACAGTACCATGGACAGTTTTGTCTCTAATGCATGTATAATCATATGTCCTTGGGCTATGGCTAATTCATAAGCTAATGTCCCAATGACAGCAACTGCAAATATTTTTACCATAGTCACAGTAAAGATTCAATCCTGAACTTGAAATTTTTGTATACTTTAAAAAGTATCTTCTCTGAGATTGTGGCCCAACTCCTCATAAATGCATATGGAAGGAAAGAACATTCCTTTGGCTGTTAGCTAGGTCCAAGGTCAAAACTTACCCTTTTTGCATTTCAGCCTAAACTGCCTTAGACAAGGTCCAAGTGAAACATGCATTTTTAGTTTTCTGTTTTTCAAAATGGCAGCTCTTTATTGGCTTTTATACTTAAAATAATACAGAATCATTCAAAGCCTGTCCCAAATTCTAACTCCTTCTTATAATCATTTAACAATTTAATGTTCTCCTTGACTTTCAAATTACATCCTAACATGTATATTACGTATAATATTTGGGATCCTGCTTTTAACCCACTATGCATTGCTAAGTGCCTAACACACACAATGTATCTCGTTTCATCCTTATTATTGCCTCGTATTCTGTCCATCTTAGACTGCCTCTCTCCACTCCCCAGATAGTAGTCAATTGTTTTCTGTGCTCCCTCAGTCATTGCAAACATTTCTGTTGTTGAGCCTACTGCTTTCAATCTTAAATTTTTTATTTTCATTTCTATTTCCCTTACCAGAAAGTGAATTCTTCAGAAGCAAAAATTTGGGTTTAGAGCAATCTTTTTTTTTCCTTTAATGTTTTTATTTTTATCAGAGTTATGCATGTCTGTGATTTAGAGTCAAATAATTCGGTAGAAATCTTATAAGTTGCAATGAAAGAGCAAAGACTGCACCCCCAACCCTCTCTTACCAATTTTCCCCTCCTCAAAGGCAGTCATTTCACTTTTTTTAAAAAAAGATTTATTTATTTATTTTACAGGGGGAGGGGCAGAGGGAGAAGGAGAGAGAGAATCCCAGGCAGGCTCCCCACTGAGTGTGGAGCCTGAGGTGGGGCTCAATCCCACAACCCTGAGATCATGACCTGAGCCAAAATCAAGAGTCAGACACTTAACGGACTGAGCCACCCAGGTGTCCCCATTTCGCCTCGTTTAACTGGTTATTTACCTTCATTTCTCTATATAAAATGTTTACATAGTTATTTCTCAGTTTTTCACTTTTAAGCATTATCTATTGACTTCACTAAGTGGAAGATGAGTATTTAGCTCTTCTTCCTTTCCGCATCCCTTCTCCCACCCCCACCACACTTTTCATCTCTTTATCTGCTCAATCTAGTTATACTGTCCTTTTTAAATAGGTTTGTGTTTACTTCATTATGACTAAGTAAACATTACTTACATCTTTGGTGAAGTAGTATACTATGATTATTTCTCTTTTCTTGTTCAGCCTTTTGTTTTTCCTGCAGTTAATAATTATCTTATTTTGATTTAGTACTCATCACTAAGCCAAGTCCAAACTTTTTAATGATTTTTTCAATCTCTGCCTCCCAAGATTTAGATAGGTGAGGAGTTCTGTCAGTTTCATCTATCAGTCTTAAGGAGTCTCTCCTGGAGCCTTCTGGACCTGCACCAATCCATGTCTGGTGATGACTGTTGTTTGAGACTCTCAATTCATTTTTCTCCTGCATTGTATTTTCTGTTTCCTATATCCTATGTCTTCTTTTTCTTTTGTTTAGTCCCTCATTTTAGTAGAGCACAACCTCCAGAAGCATCCTGAGAAAGGAGAAGTAAATGAAAGGGAAAAGACAAAGAAGTGAAAAATAAGAAAGAAAAAATAAGAAATTAGAGAACCACTCCACGGAATCCAAAATCTGAAAAATAAGAGTTCCGAAAGAAAACAACAACAGGGGTTAGGGAAGAAATGGTCGTCAACAAAAAGTTCAAGAAAACGTCTCCAAACTAAAAGCCAAGAGTTTCCACGTAAAAAGGGCCCACTGAGTGCCCAGAGAGGTGGAGGTTTTTCCGAGGTTGAGAAGGACCGCCCCCCCCCCCCTCCTTTCTCCGGAGAGTCTTTGGCCAAGGCCCACTTCCTGAGCGGCCGGGCCGGCCTCCTGCCAGCAGGGGGAGCCACGGCGCATGGCTGGCGACTGCGTGGGCAGGGCCTCTCTGGGAAGAGAGGAAGAAACCAGAGAGACGGAGGGGAAGTAGCGGTGGCGCCCAGCCGCACAGTCTCCCAGGCTGAGCGGGTGTGTGGCCGCTGGCCGCCGCCGAACTCTACAAGCCACGCTGGCTGCGCATGGAGCCGAGGACTCGCGCGGAGGCGGGATGCCTCCGGCCGGCGAGATCGGCGAGGCGCCGGCAGCCCCGGTGAGGCGGCCCTGGTGACCCGGGGAAGGGACACTGGTGACCCAGTGAGGTGGCACAGATCTCCCAAGGGAGAGTGTGTCTGTAAGGTGGCCCTGGCGGCCTGGGACAGCCCTTGCAATCTGGTGAGGGGGCACGGACCTCCCAGGGGAGGTGGTCCCAAGGCGGTAATTCTGGCGAGCCTGGTGAGATGACACAGATAGAGCTCTCTAGGGACGTGGCCCTGGAAGCTGGGCTCGGTAACTCCAGCCGTCCTGGGGAGGTGGCAGTGGTGGTCCCAAGGGCCACCTGCATCAGATGGCCCTGACCCCTCAGGGAGGCCCCAGGGACCTCATGGGGCCCCAGTGGATGCCCTCTGCGAATCTTGTATGAGTTCCCCCTATCTCCTTAGTCTTACTGTGTCCGTTAAACCTGTTCTTCTAGTGCTGCTCTGAAAGTGCTGACGAAAGGAAGGACGTCGAGGAGAAAAGTAAGCAGACTCGAAACGCCTTAGCATTCTCTACCCAGCCATCTCTCCAAAACTCAGCCCTCCACCGTCTGCAGCGAAGCGCCTTGGCCTGTTATCTTTTAGATGAATCTCTCTCTCTCTTAAAAGTACAATATGCTTGCATAGTATTAAGTACTGATTATCATTATATACGTATCTTTCTTTCTAAAATTGTAAAATATGGGATGATTTGGAGATAAGCACTTCCTGATCCCTACTTAGTGCAGGGACTGATGTGGATTTACTGGAGTGCTGCCCTTCATACTGGATTCAGAATAATTGGGGCCTGTCTGTTATTTTAATGAAGCATCAACTTATCATGCATCAGGAATTTGGAGGGGCTAATGATCTAGGAGAGATGATAGAGTCAAAATGGTAATTGCTTAGTTGTACTTTACCTTCGGTGAATTTACCATTAAAAGTTGATCTGAGAAGAAGAGTACAAGCGATAACTTATTTCCTGGATCTTGGTCTGGACAAGGAAGAGGGAAAAGGTCAATACCTCCATTTCCTACCTAGGACAGGAGCAGGAATGTCAGGAATGTGGACATTTGTCATTTTACTTTAATGAGCTAAGCATGGCAGGCTTTTGGAAATCAAGGAGTCTTCAGGGACGTTTAAAGTGAAATTTATTAGGGCAGGAAGGGGAAAGGCATGTAACAGCTATCTCATCAGAGGGTTTTTGGTTCTTCTGACCATGGCAAGTAGTCTAGGAATGAATAGTGGTAGGAGGAAGGGTGTCCACATCACTGCAGTGGCTTTAGGAGTTAGGCTTGCCCTTAACATTGCCTGCTGATACAGTCTGCCTCAGAAGGAAAGTTCTAAGTAGTCCGTAGCACTTGACAGGCATAGCTCCCACAACTTAGCTCCTTTGTTAAAGGATTGGAGAGTACTGCGTATCTTTCCGTTAAACCCTTCCCTTTTCCACCTTTGCCCATTCAGATGCCTGGAAGTTGGTGCCTACTGAGCTGCCATTTAGTAGAATGAGAGACACAGATTATAGACTTTGTCCTTGTCCTCCTTTGGTGGCTTGGTCAACTTCTTTGCAATTAGGAGTGCTCATAACAAAAAACAGAAGAAGAAAGTCGTAAAAACCTCGCAAATCATTGGTTTGTCATCTTACTGAATATCATTTGGGGTACCTGGGTGGCTCAGGTGGTTAAGCCTCTGCCTTCAGCTCCCTGCTGAGAGGGGAGTCTGCTTCTCCCTCTCCCTCTGCCACTCCCCCCTCCCATGCTCTCTCGCTGTCTCTCAAATAACTGAATAAATGAATCTTTAAAAATATATATTATTTGACTAAGAATGTACTGTGCTGTATTTAAATGGTGATGTCAAAAGAATATAATTTGAAGTGGCGCCTGGATGGCTCAGTCAGTTAAGCATCTGCCTTCGGCTCGGGACATGATCCAGGGATCCTGGGGATCGAGCCCCTCTTTGGGCTCTCTGCTCAGCAGGGGTCTGCTTCTCCCTCTGCCCCTCCCCCTGCTCATGCTTGAGCTCATTCACTCTTTCTCTTTCTCTCTGAAAGAAATAAATAAAATCTTTTAAAAAAAGAAAATCTAATTAAAAAAAGAATATGATTTAAAAGCAGGTGAAAAAATTTAATTGAAAAAAAAAAAAAAAAGTAGGTGAAGATAGAATTTGCTCCCAAAGCTACAGCAACCTTAGCATTCACCAGACAGTCCCTCCGCACATAGCCCTGCCTGTAGGTGTCTGCAGGTGCACCACGCAGTGCACTTTTTTTTTTAATGCACTTGTTTTATTTAAGATAAAGAGGACACTGTGACCCCTGTACATAATGGTAGATGGGTTTCTGTGTTAATGAAATTTGATGCAGACCAGTCAATTCCGCTCATATTTGAAGGAGAAAAAAAAAAAAGAAAATTGGGTTGAAAGTCAGGAAACATGGACTTTAATCCTGTGTATAACCTTTAAGTATAAGCTGGGCAAATGTTTAATTTATAGTTGGGAAGTTGAGGCATAGGTTTATGCTAGTTTTGCTTCTACTTACTAGTGGGCTACTGGTTCTCAGCATACAAACAAGCTTTTAATTCTTATAAGTTGAATAGAACAAAGGAAAATTTGGTTTCGGGGAGCTGGGGAACATTCCCAGTCCTAAACACATTGGTATATATTCTGTTAATCTTTTTTTTTTTAAAGATTTTATTTATTTATTTGAGAGAGAGAGTGAGAGAGGGAGACAGAGCACAAAACGGGGGAGAGTCAGAGGGAGAAGCAGACTCCCCGCTGAGCAGGGAGCCCGATGTGAGACTCGATCCCAGGACCCTGAGATCATGACCTGAGCTGAAGGCAGACGCTTAACCGACTGAGCCACCCAGGCGCCCCTATTCTGTAAATCTTTACATAAATAATTGAATATCTGACAGTTACATTTTGCATTTAGGCATTACCTTTTTTTTAGATATTCATATTTTCATTTTATCAGAAGTAACAGTTGTTTTGTAATGAGGCTGATTATAACCTCTTGCCTTTCTCTAATTGCTGCTTTCTTAAAACTTCATTTTTGGTAAAGAGCCAAGTTCTGCAAGGGCAGCTCCAGGAAGAACAGAGGCGAAGTTCAACCAGTATTGCTCCCCAGGAGACTCTGTATTGTTCCCCCAGCTTTATCTCTCATGCACACACACTTTTCTTTTTTTTTTAGACATTGCTGTAGTCTCTGTAATTAAACATATGCTAGTACAATCAAGCTTTTTTTTTTTAAAGATATTATTTACTTATTTGACAGACAGAGACAGCGAGAGAGGGGACACAAGCAGGGGGAGTGGGAGAGAGAGAAGCAGTCTTCCCACTGAGCAGGGAGCCCGATGTGGGGCTCGATCCCAGGACCCTGGGATCACGACCTGAGCCGAAGGGAGACGCTTAACGACTGAGCCACCCAGGTGCCCCTACAGTCAAGCTTTTAATTTGTTTATAACTCACTGTGAATGGTTTGTTTAGAGAGGACCAAATCCTTGTTAAACCTGAAGTAGAGAAATACACTGTATGTTCAGGTTTATTCTAAGGTTTGGTTTCTAGGAAGTCTGCTTTTTCTCTGGGGCCTTATTTTATAGCACTTATTTCATCTGGAGATCTTACATTTTTACATTATCTTTTTTTTTTTAAAGATTTTATTTATTTATTTATTTGAGGGAGAGAGAGCACAAGCTGGGGGGGGTGCAGAGGGGGTGGGAGAGAGACAAGCAGACTCCCCACTGAGCATGGAGCCCGATGTGGGGCTTGTTCTCACAACCCCAAGATCACGACCAGAGCTGAATCCAAGAGTCAGACACTTAACCGCCTGTGCCACCCAGGCTCCCCCCCACCTTTTTTAAAATCTGTAAGTACTACTCAAACCTAGGGAGATTAAGCCCTGTCTGTGGGATAATTCAAATACCAAGTTTCCTAACCTTCTCCGGGAAGAAGGATATCACAAGTAAGCAAAAGGGGATAGCCTGCAAATGAAACAGACACTTCAGAGGAAACAGTATATCTAACACGCAGGGCTGGAGTAGAAAGGGCTGTGGCAGCATCCGCATATCACGGCACTCCTACCTTCTTTGCCAACACGCCTCCGTGGCTTCAGGTTTCCCTGCGATGTAGGCACGTCCAGCCTGGCACAGATGGTCAGGGAAGGTAGAGATGGAGGAACTCTGCAAAAGAGGAGCAGTGCTGTTGGTCCACAAATTGAGGACAGTGGAAGAGAATTTAATTTCCTGTGAAGTGGATTAAATGTTTACTAGAAATTTGTTTCTTTGAATAAAAACTGAAAATCTATTATTTATGTATTTGAATCTTGCCTCATTCCATAAAGAATTAGAGGCAGCTTAAATTGCTTAATTCTTAAAGCATCATGGATAGTGGAAGAAGGTATGGATGCTTGCAGAGTGAAAAACTGACTTGGAAATGATAGGAAATGATCGGCGTTCAAGTGTAGAATAAGGAATGGGCTCTTTGGGAAATCCCACCCACTGAATGGGGTGAGAGCAAAGCTACACAGTGTTCCTGTTTTCACTGGGCATGGTTTGCTCCATCACAGGCCCTGCTGCCTCTGCTACCACTCTTCCCTAGAAATGGCTCAGGGTTCCAAGTCACCTGCTTTTGTCCATTCAGGAAGTACAGTGTGGGTCGGTCCAAGTCTAGTTTATTGGCCATGGAAGGAGTCTCACTTCAGACGGTACAACTTAGTGGTTGCACCAGTCATTTTGAGTTTTTCTTAGTAATTTGTATTTTCTTTCACACTTCCTTTTATTCTTTTTCTGACATGGGCGTCTTTGTACAATAGCATTTGAAGCTTTTAAAACGTTTTTACTCTTTTTTTAAGAAGATTTATTTATTGTTTATTAGAGAGAGAGAGAGCACGCACATGCACGAGCAGGGGGAGGGGCAGAGGGAGAGGGAGAGAGAGAATCTCAAGCAGTCTCCTCACTGAGCATGGAGCCCGATGTGGGGCTCGATCTCACGACCCTGAGATCATGACCTGAGCCAAAACCAAAAGTCGGACACTCAACCGACTGAGCCATCCAGATGCCCCTAAAACTTTTTTACTCTTACGTAATAAGGAGTTTTTATTCATTGGTCAGCCTTTCAATTTTTTTTCATATACTTGAAATCTTTCAATATTTTTCCTTTTTTTTAACATTTTAAAGCCAGAGTCCTCCTTTGGTATTATTCTAGACCACATTATCTGTTTCCTTACAGATTTTAAAAATATATTACTACTTTAATAAAAACCGCATCAATAAAATAAGATTTGACCTTTTTTCCCCCTCTACTAATAAAGTAGATTTGTAAGATAAAAGTCTTCTGGAAAAGTTTAATATCTGCTTGTAACTGCATTGTCATGCCAACATCTGTTGAAACCCATGGTTACTAGGACAGACTTCAGGAATTTTCCTTCACTCTGAATTTCCTCAGCTCCTAAGTGTTTTGTAGTACTTGACTGATAGATTGCTTTATAGCTATTCATTTGGGTATTTGTGTGTGTGTGTACAAAAAAAATCCAAAAAATCCACATATTTGCATATAGATCTATACATGCTCTATATATTCATTTTGATATTTTTGTGTGTGTGTATATAGTATATATATACATGAACATATATATGCATACCATATATAGTGTTTTCTTTAAATTACTAAATTTTGAAGGTAGATATATTGCTTTGTATTATCTTTTGTATTTCCTTTAGCCCCATGGTACTTAGTAATGTTGAATAATTGTTATTCTTTTGTTTTAGGTGACATAAATATTACAGTTCTTGTTGGAAATGAACAAGTCAATGAAGAAGATGCAGATAATGGTGATCTCCCTTCTTACGTGTCTGCATTTATAGAAAAGGAAGTTGGAAATGACCTTAAATCTTTAAAGAAACTTGATAAACTCATAGAACAGATGACAGAAAATAAAATGCAATTAGAAGAACAGGCAAGTATTAAAACTCATTGAAATAATATCAGAAGTATACACATACTATAATATAAACATAACCATTATTGTATAGGGAATTTTGAAGATATAGCTTGTGACAAATAGTCTAATCATTTAAAACTGTTTAATAGGTTTTAAGACTTACAGTGTGCTAGATATTTTATGAATTATGTAAAAGAGAAAGATCCTGAGGCTGCCTGGCTGGTTCAGTTGGTGGAGTGTGTGACTCTTGATCTCGGGATTGTGAGTTTGAGCCCCATGTTGGGTGGAGAGATGACCTAAAAAAAAAGAAAAAAAAAAAGAGTTCCTGCGGATATTATTTGGGTCTTAAAAATATGACAGCTAACATTTTAAGTAGCTTTTCATACAGTGACTTTTAAAGTGCTTCTATAACTAAGTCATTTCATGGTATACAAAAATGTTGTAACACCATCATTTCAAACTTTGTATATACCCACTCATAAGGAGAAAACATGAAAATGAATATAACATAATAGTGGTTATTTCTGAGTGGTGGGTTAACAGGTGATTTATTTTCTTCACATCTTTCTGTATTTTCAAGTGTTTTCTTTTTACAGTGAACATACTACTTAACATAGTTTTTAAAACACCCAGTGAATGTAATCTTAAAAAAGTAAGTGGCTCGCTGTACCTGCAATAGAGTGTCTGTCAAGGACGCCAGGTTCCATCCTGTAACTACCACGTGGTGGTAGAGCCGCACACTGTGTGTGGCTGATTGGTGTTAGCCCTGGGTCGTCAGTCGTCCTGTGTTCCCACCCCCAGCACCTCAGGCCTCCCGTGCTCCTGTCTTTCCCCCACGTCTACCACGAGTCTCTTTAAGTATGGCCCTGCCCCATCCTCCTCCTCTACTCTGCAGGCAAGCTGTCTGTGCTGGGCGCTCTGGGAGGAAGTCACACAGCGGGGAGCACGGATGCCAGCCCAGACAAGTGGTCTTCAGCCCCACCTGGCAGTCCGTCCTGGCTCCTCCCCTGGGCAGGTCGGCTCCTCCGCCACTCCCCTCGCTGTTCTTCCGAATTCTGCCCCAAGATAACTACCCCATCTGGCCGTTCTGTCTTTTCCTTTTCCCAAAAAGAACAAATTAAGAGCACTTAGCATGAATCCATTGAACAGTCTACCCCACATCCCACAAACCTATTTGCCATTTCTACTTCTTAATTCAGCAAAGGATCAATGTGAGACAGTCCTCATGCCTCAGATCCTACCTGCCACCTGAGTGAGCTTGCTTCACACTTCTATAGTTTGCTCCTCTGCCCCTCAGCCAGTCCTGTCCCCTCAGCATAGGGACATACACACATGTTTTCCTTAAACCCAAACAAAAAACCCTCCCCTCATCTTTTACTAGATGTTAATTCCTTCCTTTTACTGTTAGGCTTCCTCAGAAAGTCATCTTTCTTTACGTCTATCTCCACTTCCCAGTCAGGCTCGTTTCCCTGATGACCATGGAAGCTTCTGCCGAAGTCCCTAACTGAAGCTTAAATTCAGCATGCCTGTCTCTTCAAATGCTTCCCTTCCTTGGAAAATGGTACCATCATCTGCCTGTCACTCGGGCCTGAAACCTAGGAGCCCTCCGAGATTGCCCTTCATCCTGCCTCCACTACCCCATCACCAAGACATCAGAGTTTTGCCCCCCTTCACATCTCTGGTGTCTGGGTCTGTCCCCTCATTCCCACCCCTGCTGCCACCACCCCAGTTTAGGGCTGCAGCCTCTCCTGCACTTGATGGCAGTTTGCCCGTCTTCTGCTTCCTTCCCTCCCCACAGTAACTATCATTTGTATTCTTTACAGAAAGTGTATTATGTGTAAATAAGCAAATATATATAAAACACAGTTAAAATCTTTTATGTATGTATAAGCATATGTATACTTTAAGTATGCATAGCTTAACTTTTTATAATTAATATACTACTTTTTTCATATCAGTGTATATAGATCTCTGTTTTTTAATGGTTTTATGGTATTCAACTATGGCTGTATATAATTTATTTTTATTTTTTTATTTTTTTTATTTTTAAAGATTTTATTTATTTGACAGAGAGAAAGACAGCCAGAGAGGGAACACAAGCAGGGGGGGTGGGAGAGGGAGAAGCAGGCTTCCCGCGGAGCAGGGAGCCCGATGCGGGGCTCGATCCCAGGACCCTGGGATCACGACCCGAGCCGAAGGCAGACGCTTAACGACTGAGCCACCCAGGCGCCCCTGTATATAATTTATTTGACCAGGCCCTTGTTGGTCGACATTTTTGCTGTTTCCAGTTTTTATTATTGCAAGTAATAGGAGAATAAACATAATATTTTGTCACTTTATGTTCTAAATCATAAATCTAATGGAATGATTCCCTTGTTAAAATCTCTTGGGGCGCCTGGGTGGCTCAGTTGGTTAAGCATTCGACTCTTGATCTCAGCTCACGTCTTGATCTCAGGGTCATGAGTTCAAACTCCACGTTGGGCTCCATGCTGGCATGGAGCCTACTTGAAAAAAAAAAAGAAAAAAAGAAGCTCTTACTGGCTTCCCATTGCCTGTTGGGAAAAGCCCACATCCTTCTAAGGCACAAGATGCTCCTGTGATCTCGTCTCTCCCTACCATCTAGACTCATCTCTTCTTTCTCCGTTTTTTTTGAACTGTATTCTATGCCTTACCCGGCTCTTTGCTGTTCTCTGATCGTGACTGAGCTGTTCCTTTTGCCTGGAATGCCCTTTTCCTTCCAAAGTTCCCAAGAAAATTCCCGCCCATCCTGCGAAGGTCTGTGCAGGAGCGGTGCAGCACAATTGCCTTGCACCTCAAAACCTCGATATCCAAAGTGTGGGAGCTTGTTAGACACGCGGAATCTCAGTCCCTACTTGAGACCTGATGAGTTCACATTGGCATTATACCAGATCTCTAGGTGATTCCTATGTACATTCAGGTTTGGGAAGCACTACCTTAGTCACCATTACACCTAGCATCTCTCTTTTATTGCATTAACCCCATAATACAGGAGGTATTTGCTTCCATTTCTCTTCCACGCCAACTGAGCTTTAGGGCAGATGCTATGTCATATCTGTCTATTCCTAGCACAGGGCCTTGTGCAAAGTGTTTGATTAAACTGAAATTCTCCTATAATAGTCTTTATATTGTATTGATACCTAACGTTTATATATGTTTTTCCATATGCTATAAGAAGAATTAATAAATACCATATCTCAAGGCATTACCTGGTTATCATCTTACCAGGTCAGTGGTTCTCAACCTGGACTTAAATCAGAATCACCTGGGTAACTTTTGTGACGTACAGATACTCAGACTTTTAGAATCAGAGCTTCATTTGTTTTTGAAGGAAAGTATTTAGTAGATAAAGCATAAAAATATTCTCTGGCTGGACCCTCTGAAAGCGCTGAGCTTCATGAAGGCAGATCCAGAGGTGCTTACTGGGGCGATAGGCTGCTCCCCACCCATCTCCGCATATAGCATTTTGTGTTTAGGTTTGGTGGGTACAGGGTGCAGAAATCATACCTTTCTTTTGAAGCTTATAATTGACAATTTTCAATTCTGTTAGAACAAACATGTATTTTGAAGGTAATAGTTTTAAAAAAAGGGTTATGAAAATTGTATCTGATTGCTGCTGTTCTTTTTTTTTTTTTTTTTTTTTTTGGTATGGTCAGGTACTTACGATTTCATCAGAAATCCCTAAAAGAATTCAGAGTGCCTTAAAAAATGCAGAAGAATCAAAGCAATTCCTTAATCAGTTTCTGGAGCAAGAAACTCACCTCTTCAGTTCCATTAACAGCCATTTGCTGACGGCACAGCCCTGGATGGAAGATCTTGGGGCCATGATCAACCAAATTGAAGAGATTGAGCGCCATCTTGCTTACCTTAAATGGATTTCACAAATTGAAGAACTAAGGTAAAAAGGGCCTCTTTGTTCTCATAATTATTATTTTCCTTTGGGGCTCTGTCTTACCGAGTGTATGCATGCCATTAAATAATTGAGTTAATTAAAGATTATAATAATGTAATTTTACCAGTTGTTATGAAAATAGCATTATGATAATGATTCTTTTCCTTTATTGTGAATGAACATAAACTTTTCAGGGAGCTTAATTTGCATTTGAAAGAAACTAATCTAAGTAAAAATTTTAAGTCCTATAGTTGTGTTGTGAATACATGATAACTACTTTTATAAAACCAAATTAATAAAACAACTCTTCAGTGTGGTAATATTCTCTTTTACTTTTTAGACATGGTCACTTGATGAAATGGATTACTTTCTCTAAAATT